>NC_143398.1:224056671-224259171 GCF_052110815.1 Crocodylus siamensis | reverse complement strand
CCCACTTGTTAGGGAAGCGGGGGGGCGCAGACGGGAGATGCTCTGATCTCTTCATCTTGCATCTGCTCTTCTCAAGCGGCGCCCCGGCCACGAGGGGCTGCTGTGCCCCCGGCCCCGCCCGGCCCGGCCCCGCCCGGCGCCAGGTGGGCACGTCCCGGGGACGCAGCCGGCGACGCCCCTTCCCCTTCCCCGCGGCCCGCGCAGCCCCGCGCCGCCGGCAGCAGCGCTGGGCTCGGGACTAGACGGAGCCGGGACGGCAGCTCCAGGGCCCTGGTGCAAACCACTGGCAGGGCCCGGGACGGGGATGGGGCGGCGGAGGGCGGGAGAATCCACCCCGCGAAATCGCCCAGAGTCCCAGGCTGTATGGATGTGTATCTCTTTAAATAATTGGTTAAAAAAATGCGCTGGCCCAAAGCCCTTCTCTGAACATCTCGCTGCTCTCCAGAGATGGGGGAAGTCGGATCGTGCCGCCAAGCACCTGGCCAACTTGGGGCACATCCCTAATCAGCTCCGGATTTGGATCTGGATCTTAGTGTGTGTGTGTGTGTGTGTGTGTCTCGGGGTGGGGGTCGTCTCTAAATCTTTCTGCCTCGCTTTGCCTGGCAAAAAAACTTCAACAACTCGAGGCTTCCCCACTGCAGCACAAGTTCAAGACACTAATGGCCAAATTTGTCAACAATCTAAATCACCCCGAGCTCCGTGCCCGGAATCCGCAGCGAGAGATGGAGAGATAGGATCTGCCTTGAGTTCCCCCTGGAACAACAGCTCCTGTTTACACTGAGCTCCTCTCCCTCTCCCCCTCCTCCCTTCAGTCTCTTCCCTCCTCCTCCACTTTTACAGCACTGGATCCACTGGAAACATACGTGTTTTTAATTAGTTGCTATGTCACGCTTGTATCTTCCCCAACGTCCGCGATGAGGCATTGCTCATTTCTCTCTTTTGTGTGTGGCTCCCCTAACTTTCCTGTCAAAGACCCGAAAAATATGCAATGCTTGCACTGCTGCTGAGAAAGAGGACAAAGTTTAACTTCTCTGTTGGCAGTCACCAAATAACTCCTAGGCAGATTCCGAGCGAAAGATCTGATTTGCTGATTTTTTATTTATTTATTTATTTTTTCGCTCTTTGATTTGTATTTGTATGTTATTGCTACTGCGAAGGTTGTTGCCAACCTCAATTAGATCACAAATGAGATCAGTTTAATTCAACTCCCAAACTGTGACCTGACCATGGTCTGAAAGTATTCAAAAACGCATTTTAAGCCTTCCTTTGATTTCAAAAGGAATACTGCATGCTTGGTCATTCATACAAATAACATAAAACGTAATTATGGGATGATTTGGCAGATGACATTCCTGCCAAACTACACTCCATGCCAGAGACTGTAATGCTGCTGCTGCTGTCCTGGGATTTGAGGCCAGAGCACCCTGATCTAAGGCTGGAGCCAGGGCAGGGTGGCAGTGATTAAATGCATTTCGGGAGGAAGCCTGCCATGGCAGTGAGTGCTCCGCATTAAACCCCCCAGTTCAAAACTGCTGTATCACCTAGAAGGGAAGTGGATCTGCACTATCAAATCACCAGGAGGCTGTGACAAAGGGAGCTTGCAGCTTGACACACGGGTAACAACATAGCAAACACCTTTAATTCTGTCACGTCTCATACCCTTTGCTTTCTCACACATTTGTGGCTGCTCTAACATTGACACCTACACTTTTTTTGAGGGGGGGGAAAAAAGCCCCTAAATAAGGCAATCTTATTTAAAACCAAAAAAAGCAACACCTGGAAAGTTATTTTCATGCCCAGCAAAACCTAACCTGGTGTTAACTCCTTCTCCTCGGAAGGCAGAGAAGCCTTTAGAGAAGTGTAGCAAATGCCTGAAGCACTTCTGGCATGAGGCTGATGTTCCCATCCGAACTGCACTCGCTCAGCTTTTCAGGCTGGTGGCCTTCTTGCTATTTTGCTGCTTGAAACAGAGTCATGAAGCCGCCTCGCCCGCCTTACCCACTTCGCAGGCTCCCAAAGCCTGGGTTGCAGGGGGACGTGCACCTAAGTGCCTGTGCACACACGTCTCTCTCTGCCTAACTGAGGGTAAGTCCGTGTGGAGCTGGTGGAGCTGTCTAACTGGAGCCACGGATCGACCCAACATGATTCAGCTACAGAGGGGAAAAGTATGTTATTGGCTGAAGAGCTTCTAGGGTGTTTAAAAACGCCAGGCTGCCCCCGCACCTCTGCTGTGCAAACCTGTCTAGGAGCAATCCCAACTTGGAGCCTTCAAAGACAGTCCCCCCGGGAGCAGGAGTCTTATCTGATGACTGCAAGTGTGGAGCACATAAGGAGTTAAACAGTTTTCTAGCATTACTGGGTAGGTTAATATCACAGCTGCTTGGTAAAGCATTATCCCAGCACCTCACTTAACAAAAGCCTGCTTTTGCAAACAGACTCCTACTTTCCCCCAAGTGTCCAAAGGTGTTTACTGAAGTAAATCTGCCTAAATCCTCCATTGCTTGGGTCATGGGGGTGGGCAGGAGGGTGGAAGGTGTAGAGATAATCTCTTTTTGTAAATTCTGTAAATCTTCTGGGAAAAAATCAGGAATCTGTGTCACATGCTTCTGTTCAACTGGTAACATCTCGGTTAGTGTGCTCCTTATGAGTGAAACCTGCCAGAGCAGCTAGAAAAAAATAAGACATCCCTGCCCGCTTTATATTGTCCAAACTGTTCTTCTCTGAGTCGCTTTAGCACATTTAATCTATTTGCTGATGGGAAAAAAAACCTGTTAGTATCTTAAAAAGCGGTTTCTGGAAAAAAAAAATGACAGTTTGGTCGGCAGCAGATAGCGTAGTTGAAAACTTGTCACTGAAGGTTTCTGCACTGCCCCGGTTATTCCAGTACCAGCAACTGCATCTTACTTTTTACATGTTGCAAATGGAGACAAACAACACAGGGAAATGTTGACAGCTCTGCCTGAAAGGGCTCAAGCACTCCCCAGTAAGCAAGATCCCGTTAGAAATAAGCCTTGTCCTAGTGGAAAAAGTGAACCTGACCAAAAAAACCCCCCAAACCCTTTACCCACATTTTAAAGACTGTCTTATTAAGAAATGCAAAAAAAAAAAAAAAAAAAAAAGGAGGGGGGGGACGGACTCAACCAGACGAATGACAAAGCTGGGGAAAACTCATGGACATGACTCGGAACACGAGAACCACGAGAGAACTTGGCTCCGCAAACTTACAAGAGAGATTACATTTCCCCTTTGAAGTTTGTGATGTCGTTGGGGTTTTGCTTGTTTGTTTGTTTGGCTCCTTTGGGTTAGTAGGATATTCCCCCCCCGCCAGCAAACGTGCTCATCATTTCAGCCACAAATCTGGGAAAGCTTTTTCCTTCCCCCAGACCTGCCACTTTTCCTCCCGCCGTGTCCCTGGCGGGGAGGAGACACGCCAGCCCCACTCCCCGGCCACTGCGCACCCCGGCTCCCCCCGCGCTGCTCTCTCCTCGCCTGTGTGGACAAGATCCGCCTCACCCCAACCAGGCCCGCTCCCCAAGGTCATGGTGAGTCAACAATAATAGTAATTAAAACAAAATAATAGGCAGCAGTCAAGAGCGGAGAGTACACACACCTGACCCCAACTATAGCAGACTTCTCAGAGTAGAATTTGATCCCTCTCTGACACTTTTTACCTCAAGTGTTAGTGCGAGTGGCCATGAATAGTACAGGCATGCCATCTTGTAACACTATCTGCCTGTCAGGAGAGCCAAGGCTGGGTAGAGCAGGATCTATATAAGGCTTGTAACTAGGGGAAGCCCAACAAACAGCTACAAACACCTAAGTTATTTTACTCAGCCTCCACCCTTCTGCTTTTTTTTCCCCCCTCTTCTCACTCTCTTTTTTTTCCTTTTCATCTTGGCTTTCTGTTGCAGAATGCAAATGTAGCCTGCCGGCGGTGAATGGGCTGAATTGTGATTAAGAAGAAGAAGAGCTCCTTTCTTTGTTCTCCCCTCAGGGGATGTTTACTGGGAGAGACACAGCGGATCAGATATGAAAGGCATTCAGGTCAGCATTGATGTGAGCGAAAGTGAAATCATACCTAAGGCATTCAAAAGACCGCCGTGTCAGGGGTTCAGCTAACGGTGCATCTACTGTGTGTGTCTTCCCTGTTAGGCAAAAAAAAAAAAAAAAAAGAAAAAGAAAAAGAAAGAAAAAGAAAAAGAAAAAAAAGGAAAAAATTCCCACAACAAGGCAATTTAAAAAAAAAAATCACAACAAATTTATATTTAAAGAAAAAAGTTTCTCTCTCCCCCGCCAGGTTTACCACCCCATCAGGACGCACAGGACTTAGGGGCCTCTTCCCTGATGAACTAACTAGGTAATCCTGGAAAAACTGTAGGATTTGGGATCATCATTTTAGGGGAGAAGGATCGTGTCTGAAACGAGACATCTTTTCCCCTGGGTGCATCCCTATGTACTGTCTACATATACTACAACGATATGGCCAATACATGTGTGCGTATATATAATTATTTATATATACATATATATTATATATGGCTATATAATATATATCTAGCAACTGATCGGACTCAAGAAGATGCGAGGCTTGTATTCAAACCTGAAATCGTAGACATGTGGCATCATTTCTCGCCTCCCTCAGAAGCAACTTAAAGGATAAGAGACAGTGTGACATATAAAAACATACAGCACACCTTACAAAGTAATCTTTTATTGACTTTGCAACTCCTAGGAACACTTTGCTGATAGCTTACAGCAGGGAACGACTGTAGCCAAAGACAGAAGTTGGTACACAGCTCTTTAAGTTAAAAGGCTTCAAGGAAAGTCTAGTCAGCATCATAATTTTTTTCATTAAAAATGCTTGATGAAGAAATATTTGGATCTTACTTTTTTAAGTTTATACTCCCCACAGCCTAAATAGTCTTTCAATAGATTTTCCAAGTGGTTAGCTGAGGCTGTTGGCATAAACAGAGATATGTAAATATATAGAAGAAAATCACAAATGACAGTTAAGCATACAAAGAGTTAGGAGGTGGTTGCGATTACAGAGCTGAAAGGAAAATGAAAACCAGAAATCATTAAAAAGGACTAAAAAATTAAGCACCAGGACTAGATTTAGTCACGTTGCAATAACCACCCTCTCTGTCGTGACTTTTTTTACACCTTTAGAATCCGAGCTAAAATATGTAGTTTGCCTAATGTTGCCATCTCATTTACTGGTGACGTTTAATTCTGAAATATTTTCAACTAGTGTTTCTGCATCACAGATTTCTCTCCTTTTTCTCCATACTCTAAAAAGACAACTAAAGAGCAATCAAAAAGGTGTCTGACTTGGCCATTCAGACAATTGCACCCTTGTGGGAATGCTGGAATGAATGGTACAGTGGACACCCCAGCACTATTGACGTTATAAACATGTAAATGAAACACATTAGGGCAGACAATCAATTGTCTGTGAGCACTGCAAACCTGCACTCCCTTTCTATGTGACAGGCACAAAATAGTGTCTACCTTGGGAAGCCATGGTCTTGGAAAAAAAGGACAAAGAGTTCTCTTTCACAGAGGAGAAAATGCACCTTAAAAGCACTGGGATAATGCAGATGCCAAAAACTGTGTGGCGAAGAATTTCCTATTTCTTGGAACGAATGTGGAGCTGCTGCAAAAGAAGTAAGACTCTTCTTCCCACTTTAAGAGCAGACACACATTTTTTTAGGGAATATTTTCAGCCTGGCTTTATAGCTTGTTTCTCAGCCTCCCATATATTTTCTTTACCTTGGGCAGTTTACCATAGATATTTATTTAACAATGAACTTTCAACTCTGTTTCCTCATTTTTAAAGAAATATTGATTCGTATGGTCCTTTTTTTTTATTTGACAGAAACTAGAAATTCAAAAAAAAAAAAAGTTTCCTTGTCAGTTATGTGCAATAGGGAAAAATATATATGCAAAAGCAGTCAGAGTAATTAAAGAACAGCATACACTAAATCAGTCACTAAAACCCAAATTCCCTCTTTTCCCCCCAAACTCGAAAATAAAATAAACAGATTAATCTTGACACAGAAAACCGCCTCCTCTGTTCTGTGTCAAAACTTGCTCTAGACATTAATCTGTACAGTGAGATGTAACAAGTACATCTTGACCACTTGCCTTTGGGACGGAATATTAAAATATAGAGCGGTCCAGGTACTTTTGGAGGTAGTAAAACATTCTCTCCATAAGCCAATCAACTTTAAAAGTAATCCACTTGCAACGGATTTTCACTCTTGTAAAGATAACCAGGAAAAGCAACGCTCCCAGCTGCCCGCTATAACTTGTGCCACCTGAAATGTACTGGGAGCAGCCTCCTTGTCTCTAGCTAGTCTTCTAGCTGAGGCCAGCTCGCCCCTAACTTCACCCACTGGGAAGACAAACCTTACCTCCCACCATGTAGAGACACCACTGTGATTTTTTTCTTGATCAAATGAAAAAAAGTGAATTCGATTTCCACCCCCCCCCTTCTCCCTTCCCAGGATCTCTAAAGAGAAGCTGGGTGCGTGTCTTTTTTGGTAGACGTTTCTGAGCAGGAATAATTGTGTCTGCTTCTTTGGTCTGTATTCCCTTTCGGATCAGACGCCTTGAAAACATTGAACTTTCTCCCTTCTCTTTACAACTGGAAGCGAAATGGCAAAGAAATCAAAGAGAGCTGTTTACTAAAACTTTGGAGAAAATTAGATCCAACTTTTCTCTCCCCCCTCTCCTCCTTCCCTTGAAAGATTTTTGTTTTTAAAAGGGGCAACTCTGCCCCCAGCCCCTGCCAGAGAGAGCTTGTCTGAAGGAAAGCGTGTTTGTATCTAGTCTCCTCTCCTGGAGACTGAGAAGGAAGGAGTGATGAGGAATGAAACCCCTTCCTCTTATTTCTAAGGCTCTGCGTGCAGCAGGGAGGCAGGATGAGGCAGCATCCCCAGCTCCAGCTCCAACCAGGGGCAAGAGCAGCAGCAAGCACCAAACTTTGGGAGTTGGCAGCGGTGCTGCTGCGTGGGCTCCCGCAGCGTGGCTGCCTGGGGACGAGCCACCGTCCCCCACGAGGGCGCGGGCCGAGAGGGCCGGGGAGGAAGGAAGGGGCTTTGGGTCTGTCTCCTGCCTCCACTCCTTTCTTCAGTGAAAGTGTTACAAGTGAGTCAGGCGACTGGGAATCATCTGACTGAACTTTCCTGAAACCGACACACATTCCTGGGCTGCGGGCTCTTCTATTTCCCCACCTTCCCCACCCCCAACTCCTCGTCTCTTCTTTTTAGGCTTTTCTTTTCCACGGATTCCCCCCCCCCGAGGATACTTCCCCCACGATGAGTTATTTTCATATACCCCCAACCCCCATGTCTCCCTGCCACTGCCCAGGCTCCTCTTGCAGCTCTGATCAATTCCGTTATCTTGTACAAGCCTGGGCTTTCCTTTTCTCCCCTATTTAGCTTCGTAGTAATTTTATCCAGCATCGTTATCTAATCCTGAGTCCTGACCATCCTTGCGCGCACACACACGCGCACACGCGCGCACACACTCACACACGCAGGCTTTAGCTGGTTTATTCTATGCTGATCCCTTCTATAATTTCTATTTGGTTACGTTTCTATCACTCTAGTTTCCTTGATGACCATCTATTTCTGGCACCTTTTTATTTTATTTGGATTCTATTGAGGTTCCAAGGAATTTCTATATGATTTCGATAAGCATCATCATATTTAGTGTTATCAGCAAAGACACAAGCTCAGAAGTGACATCTTTTCCATGAATCCAGGAGAGAAGAAAAATCCACTCAGTTCAGATAAATCCTAGGCAATTCCCAAAGGGAAAGGCATTGGATACGTGCTTGTCGAGAGAGAGAAAATGAAAAAAAAAATCCCTCGTCTACCTGCTTCTCAAAACAAGGACGTTTCTGACTCAGAAATGAATGAAAGAAACAAATCATGGAACAAAGAAAAACAGTGGGAAAACAGAAAGTCAACATGATTTTCCCCCCTGTATTGATTGGAGGAAGACATGGAAGGGAGAAGTTAGACCCTTCGTGCAACCAAGGCACACACTTCACATGAAGTTTGTAGGATCTCTAAGTGGTTCCCCTTAAAAATCGCAATTAAACTTTCTACTCCCAAGTGTCCTGGCTTTCCTAAGTTCTTGCACCTACAGGAAAACACAGTTTCAATGGAGCAACAGCATATAGATGCCATTCCGGTCCATGTGTGTTTCCAAAGATTTGTGTGCAGCTGGGTGTACACACATCACATTCATTATCTCTTCCACAGACACAGCCGCCTAGCTTTTTGTTATTTTTATTTTATTTTATTCTGCTGATCAAATGGTGTGAAGAAAATATCAAGCACACAGATGCCTCCCCTCCTCAGAGAACATGTGATAGGTTTCATACTCTGAACTAATAATCTTGTATGAAAACCCCCAAGAAGGATAAAGGAGAAGAATAAAAAAAACCAAACACTCAGAATATTCTTTACTGCAAAAGAGCACTTCTGGATGCCTTGCTTTAAATCTCATTCTCTTTTCTCTCAAAAATGACTGTTTAACATAAGAAAAAAGGCTACTTGACACAAAGCTTTTGTTATCCAGTTGATCAGCAACGTGCTTTAGATACTTGTAAGGGGAAAAAAGCCCCACAACAGACATTGATTTTAGAAAATCAATAACCAACATTTAATAAAAAGAACAGAGGAAACACAAGAGAGGAGAGGGAAACATTACGTGTAATTTTAATGTCTACTAAATTACCCAGAGATGAGGGGAAGGGGAGGTCTCCTCTGTGAGGACCACCTTAAATAATGACAGACACAGGAGTAAAGGGTGGGGGGAAGACTTAAAAAAAAGAAGAGGAAAGATATAGGGATCCTTGGGAAGCTACTCAGAATATATTATTGGAGTTGGGGGGTTTTTTTAGGTAAGACTAAGCCAAGCAAACAGATCAAAGGCAACACAAAGGGAAAAGCCAGGGTAACATAACGAACAGTTTCTGACTAAAATTCCTCTATCACTCCCCCATATGGCTCGACACCTCCACCACAACAAGAAAGACGCGCACGCACACACACGCACACACAGACACACACACGCACACATACACACGCACACACAGACACACACAAAACCTTTGGGGGGGGATCATTTGTTTCTAATCAACATGCTCTTCTTGTCTTTGTTTTTTCCCCCTCCTTCCACCCCCACCTCCACCTCTCCGCTGAAAGTAGCGTGAGGAGCTCTGAGCGAGCGGGTTCAGGTTCCCACAAATGTCTTCATTCCTCCTCAGCTCGACAGAAAAGTTGTTGAAAGTGGGGCCGGGATGGGCCAGGCAGGGGCTGCGGGGCGGGCGCGGGTGGGTGGGTGGAGGGAGCGCGCAACCCAAAGAAGAAAGGAAGAAACGGGGGGGGGGGGGGGTTGTGGGGGGAGAGGGAGAGGGAGAGGGACCCACCAGTGCAAGCTGCCAAATGTGAGCTCAGCCTAGCACAGCACGTCCCCCCGCGCCCGCCGGGGCCGAGCCCGGGGCCGGGGCCACGCCGGGCACCGCGAGTCCCTCGCCACCGGCAGGAGGAAGTTTCATTTTCGAGCCGTGAGCCCAAGCCCCGCCGTGGGCTCCCCCGCCGCCGTGCCCGGCCCGGCCCGGCCCCGCTGCGCTCCCGCGGGGCAGCCCCCGCACAAAGCCCCGCGCCCGGCCCGCTCCTGCCCTGCCCTGCCCTGCCCTGCCCCGGGCCCGGCCGCGAAGCGTCTCCGGCGGGGCTGAGACTCACATGCCCGCGAGGAGCCGGTGCCGGTGCCGCCGCCGAGAGCGATCAAAGGGCAGCGCGGCAGCGGGCGGGTCCTGCGGGAGCGGCCGGCTCCGTAGCGGGGCTGGCTCTCGCCAGGCACCCGGGCAAAGAAAGTTTGAGGCCCCCGGCCCGGCGCCGGGTCGTGCCCGAGCCCAGCCCGCGAGCCCGGGCCCGGGACGCTGCCCACTTGCTCGCACTTCCCCGGGCAGCGGGAGCCGCGGCGGCGGCGGCGGGCGGCGCGGGGCGCCCGCGATCGCGCCCGGCCGGGGGCTCGGCTGCCCCGGCGCCCGTGACACTCACTTTCCCCGGGACTCCCTTGAACTCTCTCGCTCCCCTCCAGAAACACACAACAGGCGGGTCTCTCCTCCGCCACAGACACGGCGATCGCCAGCCAAGCCAGGGCTGCTGCGGCTGCTGCTGCTGCTGCCGGGTCCCCCCCACCCCCCACTCCACCTCCCCTCCCCTCCCCTCTCTCCGCTGGAGTCAAAAGGAAAAGTTTGATTCGGGTTTTTCTTACCGTTTTTCCTTCTTGGATTGGGCTGTTTTCGCCTCTTACACCTGGGGCCATCCGCCATGATCTGCTGCTTCATTGATAAGAGTGGATCAGATGGCAGTTCGCATGGACTCGACTCCCTGATTCAGCAGCACGCAGACTCTATGTAACAACCAAACACAGCAACAATGTGGGCATTGGTATATCCCGTTTAAATGCAGGGCGCCAAAGGAACCCGAATATTCACCCAAAAAAGAGCCCAGGCGCACGCAGGGCGAGGACTTGCCGCGCTGGGGGAGGCGAGGACACAGCTCAGCCCCCTCCCTCCCCAGCCGGCCAGGTTTGGATTTTTGTATTTCTTTCTCTTTTTTTTCTCTTTCTTTCTTTCTTTCTTTTTTTTTTTTTTTTGGTGTGTGTTGCACCAGAGATGAGAGAGACAAGAATTACATCTTCAGAAAATGACTCATAACTCATGACCGTATGAGGGAATGCACAGGCTTTTTACAGTAGGCTGCTTGACTCAATGCTAGGCGGAACATTTCCTCCTAAAAGTACTTTAGCTTGACACGGAGACTCGTTTTCATATGAAATGTTGTTATTATTATTTTTTAAGTACACTTCAGCAAACTGATAAGAGCAGCTGGGAAACAGACCTCCCCCCCCCTCGTGGAGGTAAAGCCCAGGATTGAGACCTCACTCCTATCCCCCTCTTTCACTGCTTAACAATGAGTCGTGTAATTATAAACCTCTGTCACTTTTTTTAGTCAGTTTGACAATATTCATTGCAGGGTTTCCCCCCTGCCCCTTAAGTTAAACAAAGCTTCAGTGTGTCATTTTTTTCCCCCCAGAAAAGAAACAGAAATCAAAACTGGTGCTGTCAGGGTTTTCAGGCTCCCAGTGGCTCTCTGACTTGTAAACTTTTGTACCTATTTCTGTGTACAGACAGGCTCCAAACGAGACAGAGTCTGTCAAAAGGAGAGTGGAGGAGCACTTGGTTTGCCTGACACAAGGCTCCTGCAACTCAGTCCATCTTGAAGAAGATGCTGTAGCTTTAAAGATGCTTTGACTGGAGGATTAGTTTAAACAGGGGGCTATAAAAGATGTAACAGATGCAAACTGTAAAACAAGGGCAATTAACCCTTGCTCTTCTGAACAAAATCCAGCCTAACCTCAGCATCCATTGTCTACTCCTATAGCCTCAGCTTTGCACAAAACCTAGAAACTGATTACCTGTCTCCACCTTTTTTTCTGAACCCGAGTGGATTCAGCTTTTATTTTGCATTCTGACTTGAAGAGAGAAAGCCAGCAAGAGTGACCAGTTCACTGGGCTGCTACCTCCGCCTTTTATTTTGCCTCAGCTCTCCTTCCAGAGCCCCTTGGTCCTAAAACAAGGTCGGCTAAAACAATTCCCTGCACAGGTAAGCGTGTGTGGACATGGAGATGGAGCACAAGATGAGCCTGTTTACTCACTCTGCTGCAATCTGAATCCATATTGACTAAGTACAGGGGCAGATCTGTGCAGGGGAGTGGGGTGTGAGAGGCAAGGAGAGACTGAGAAAATGTGCAATAAACTTTATACTGAACAGTTATTTCTGACTGGGAAGTTTGCAACGTCTGCAGCATCAGAGAGACAAGGCAGAAGAAAGTAGGTGAGAGAGAAACAAATTCAGAAAAGCCAGCTTTTCTCGGCAACTGGCGTAATAATGCAAAAGCACCAATGGTGAATTGTCTGAAATGCAGTTCAGTGCCTGCCCTGCTCCTTAGCACTCAGGAAGAAAAGTTGGCAATTTCTGATGTTGGAGAATGGCTTTCTTCCCAGAGGAACATGACTGTTAATATCATTTTTGGTAAACGACTTTTAAGTTCCAGTCCCTACTTTCACTTCTTTCTTTAGGATCCCAGAATCTAAGGTGTTTCTTCAGCCAGCCTCACGAAATAAAATCAAGAAATGAAACTTGCCAGGCAGACAAAACAGCAAACTTTCTGCCTGGGGAAACACACAGCTTTTCTGGGAGTCCTAAAGCAGGCTCCAGCTAAAAAAAATTCCTGTCCAGCCCTGCTCAGAGTGTGCAAGCCATTAACAGGTACATGCAAACTTTAAGCTGACTGTATGTGGATCCTGAACCAGAAGAGCAGGGAGGGATTTTTTTGTTGTTTGGAAAGGGGAATAAAATCCCTGTCCTTGCTCAAGAACTTCAGTATCAGATTTGCAAAGGACACCTCTTGTACCTGGCCGGGCAGGTGGTGGAGGTGGGCTGTGCTGGACACCAGCAGCCCAGGGTCTGCCATGGAAGAACTAACCCCTCTTGCAATTGATGCCAAGTGACTTTGGCTTTCAGTCCAGAATGAGATTCCCCTGCTACAAACAAGCTGCAGAAACCCCCCCCCCACAGCCTCGAAATCCACGTACCACACAGGAGACAGGGCACCCAGAAGGGCTGGGGGGGTGGGGGTGGGGGGAGAGAAGAAAAATGAAATTAAATCCTGAACCTACCTGCGAAGTCTTGGTTGTAGTTTTGGCCAGAAATGGGGAGGAGAAAAAGCATGAAGAAGCCGCGAAGTGGAGGAGAAAAGGTGCAGGGAGATGCAGCTCCTGGAGAAATGGTAAAAAGCCTTGCAAAAGAGTTGTCGGAAGGACCGTTATTCCTGCTGGGCAGGTTAGGACTGATCTCTTTCTGCCACTCCAGGAAACACAAACCTGGGGACGGGCTGACGTGTTACGCCTCTTCTAATGACATTTTTTTCTTTTTCTTTTCTGTAGGAGAGAGAGGAGAGACCCTGAAACACACGCCACCTATCTTTGTGGGGAGGGATAATTGAAGAGCACCAAACGTGAGCATCATGTGGAAACGTGATCGCCAAGTTTCTCTCTGGGAAAGGATCTGGGATAGATTATACCTTGAAGTCTCCGCAAACGCTTTAGTGGAAGAAATGAAATTCCACCTCCCTCCCGCTCTGTTTCCCTCCCTCCCTCCCCCCCCGCTCCCTTTCCTCCCTCCCTCCCCAGCCATCAAGTCTTTGGCATCATTATCCTCTTCACTAAATCCTACTGGATACGAGGCGGAAAACGGTGAACACCATTCACAGAACTGGATAACTCGAAGGAACTGAAAGTTAAAGGGAGCGATCCTGCGCCTTGCAGCCCAGCTCCCTGCTCCTTCCCACCCAGCCCGCTCCGAGGGCCGGATCCTGCGGCCGGGGCGGCTGGGGCAGCTTTCTCCGCATGGATCCTAGCGCCAAGTCTTTCTCCCTGCCTCAGTTTTGTCCCTCTGATTTCAGAGAAGGAGACCACCTCATCCAGTGGGGGCCAGGGGCGAAGCGCTGGGGTTGCGCTGAGCAGCGCCCACTGGGCTCCTGGTCATTTGGGGCTGCTTGGGCAGGTTTTATTCCCACGCTCACCCAGCTTGTGGGAAAGGGCTGTTCTCCTGGGATGAAGGAACCTTGTTTTCTGTTTTGTTCACAGATATAGATTGGGGGGGAGAAGAGGGAGAGAGAGGGGAATTTTTCCTGTCTCACTCCCCTCATTTGGAAGGCGATAGATAGAGAGAGAGGTAGATAGATAGAGAGAGAGAGAGAGAGAGAGAGAGGGAGAGAGAGAGCCAGGTAGACAGGCAGAGAAGGAGTGAGCGAGCGGTGTTGAACTTCCAGGGGTAACAAGTTTTTCACCTCTTTTCCATATTAAAATTAATATAAAATTTAAAAAAAGAAGAACAGACTCCACCTTTGCACTGAAGGGATTGGTTATGCAAATATGGAAGGGGTTTCCTGGCGAATACTGCTTTCTACTGTATGGTTAATTAAATCATCACTCAAAAGCCTTCCAATGTGACGCTTCTGTCGTAATCCAATCAGGTTACGTAGGTCCTAAACAAGAAAGATATTTTCCACATCTGGAAGTCAGCAATTTAGCAAGTACTGCACATTATTAACCAATTCAGAGCCCACTTCCCAGGGGGATTTTTTTTTTTGAAGTTTAAGTGTTCTTAACCAATGCTCTGCTGTTTTGTTAATCAAAAAGCTGGTTTACACTGCACATAATTGGGAACTAATACAGAAGTAACTCAAAGCAGCCAAATTGTGGATGCTGAGCTAAGCCATTCAGCTGAGAAAGGGGGAAAAAACTCTGAGCCTCGATCAGTTCCTTCCCAGCTTCCCTCAGACCCCACATACGTTTCCTTCTCTAAAAGAGCTTTAAATAATCTCAGTGCAAAGATAAACGTCCAATCCTGCATATTAACATGATCCTTTCTGAAGGTAAACGTGGAGCTGCCCAAAGGGCTGCACTAGTGGGCTCCGGAACAATTCCCCTGCTTTGACAGTTAAATCTATTACAGCCCTTTCTCCCCCCTCCTGAAGAAAACTGAAACAATGGTACACTGATCCGACACTATACTTTTACTTACATTAAGCTAAGATAAACTGCTCTTGAACTGTGCATTAAATGTGTGCCTACAGCAAGAACTGGAATGCTAGCAATAGTCACTAGCAATTGCCCTCAAAAATGCTCCTGATCAGGGAACACCTTTGTGATGATTAAACATTGCCAAGGAATGCAAATCCAACGTGCATTTGAAAATCGTCAGCTCCACTAAGGCTTGATGATTATTTTTATCTTCTAATAAATCTCCTCTGGCATTTCTTTTAAATAAATCTAATCTGAGTTTGCTTGTTCTGGCAACCGCCGGATCATACACATTTTGGGGGAGAAGGATGGAAGGGTGCAGTTGGGTGCAGTGTACAATTTGGATACATTTGGGGACCGTAACTGTCAATGCAACTAATGAATAAAAGCATAGCGTTAGCAGAAACCTGAGATTTCTTTAGTGCAGGCAGATATTACAGCAATAGCCACAAGATTTTTTTCCCCTTTTCCAATCAGATCCTCAGCTCAGTTTGTTTTTCCTGCTGTTTCCCTGTTGTCATTCCCTGAGTAAGGAAGGTCTTCAAGCTTTTACGAGAGGAGCTTACTAACCTGTTTCTTTCAACACACCGGTCACCTTTCTCTCAGGTCAGGTCCACAGTCCAAATTAAGGGCTAGGGACTTCAGAAATCTTGTGGGAGGGGAGGGGAGGGGGGGGAACAAGTGCAAGCGACCTAATCAAAGAGCTAATGAAACATTTCTCTTCTTGCATCGTCTGCAAGCCTCGTTATAAATATTAAAGAGTGGGTTTCTTAAGAGCTGCCAGTTATGTATTCATTTAAAACTCTGATGAACTGATAGAAACGAACTCAGTAATTAGGCTAGTGAGAGGAAAGGGTCTGTTGCCCTCCTGTGGGGTGGTGGTGGTGGAGGAGAAGGGGGAAGCTGGACGACTTGTGGTCAAACTTTTGGCACAACTCTGTACTGAATGTCAAAATTATTTGCCTGCATTACGTGCGATCTAGCTGTATCTCGCTATACCTACAGCTAGATCAAGGCAGAGATACAGAGCTATATAGGAGAGCGATAATATCTTAATGAAATATATGGCACTGGGCAAATATCCTGAAATCAGATTCAAAGTATTATTAATTTGAATTAGATCCTCTCAGATCCACAAGACACTGCCTATAAATCAAGGGCTGGCTGGCAATTTCTTAAAGAGCTAAACTGAATTTAGATGCATATGATAAAAAAACAAGTGAATGCCAATTACTGAGTCGTCCGATTTCCAGTCACCCACGTTCTGCATGGAAAACAAGTTCTTAAAATAAATTAATCCCATTACAAACGCCTTACATATTATTCATGCACTTCCAGATTATAAAATAGGAGGGTCGGTGGGAGGATTAAGAGAGGATGCAGCCTAACCTGCAGTAATACTGCGATCGATGTTTTATAATTAAACATGTATGTGTGTGTGTGTGTGTATCTATTTCTATTTAAAAGAAGCTTTGAAAGGAGCACAGAGGGCAATCAGACCGCAGGACGATGCTCCTGGGCTTTAGGGAATACTTTTGTATCGTCAAATAATCTCTGTTCATAATTTTGTAGGCTCTCCTTCACCCTTCAAGCTGACAATTTCTGCAACTCCTAAAAGCACCCCAGCAGAGATGCATCCTCCAGATAAAATGCTCTGCTCATCGCTGGACTGGCACAGCCCTTCAGCCTCTCTCAGACATTATTTTAGCGTGGTGTAGAAGGGTAATTATTTCTTTATTTTGGCCACAAGACACAAACATTTAGCAATCACTCAAGCCTTTCTGAGCTGGAATTTAACCTTAGCCCATGCGCTGATTTCCTGCCCTGCACTGAACTAATAATGGGCGGGCTGCTGCTTTAAAATATGGAAATAATGATAGTCTCTAGATACTGCCTTTATTGGGGTGTTGCTGGCCAGGCGGCCCTCTGACTCTGTCACAAGTGCTGAACGCAGACTGCAATTCGATTAACCCCCACCCCCGGCTCCCGCCCCCCGACAGTCTCCTTCGCGCTGGCTGCAACTTGGCGAAGAGGCTTTTCTCCCCCAGCACCAGGAGCGAGCGCAGCCCGAGCCCCCGGGCAAGGCGCGGCTCACACCCGGCTCTGCGGGGCCGCCACTTCCCCGGGAGAGGGGACTTCGGGGCCCGCGGGCTGCTCCTGCTGCTGCTTCCCCCTTTGTCAACTGCACCCATCACACGTGAGGTGCAGACCCCTGCCCCGCCCCTGCCCGGGGGCTTCCCCCTCCGCCACCACCACCTACTTTCTAATCACGTGAGCTCGTCCCCCCGCTTCCGGTCGTGGGGTGGGAGCAGGGGGCTGCCGGCCGAGGGGTTGCTAAGGGCGCATTAGCATGTGAAAGGGGCTGGGAGCGGGGGTCGCCCAGGGGAGCCGGGCAGAGCCCATCGGGGCGGTGGGAGGGCGGCGAGCCCGCAGCAGGGCTGGGATGGGCGCTGGGGATCGCTCAGCACCAGGGTTCATCTTAGGGAGGTGCAGTCGGGTGTGGGTTAGCTAGGCCCTGGAGGACTTTTGCCTTACTCCGAAATTTCCATCAATAATGTCTTTATGGGAAACTTGAGGCAGAGGATGGCAGGAGAATCTCTCTCGCTTTTTGCCGCAACAAAGGACAAGTCATTTGGAAAAGCAAGGCTCTCTCTCCCTCTTTTTTTTGCCTTGAATTCTCTGTGACCCACCCCAGAACGGATAGGCTGGGCTGCAGAGAGGATTTCATTTGTGCTACTGCCAAGGGGTTTTCATTTTCATCTCATGAATTTAGTTTTAGTCACAAGTAGCAAAGGTGTGATCTCCGCTGTTGCTGCATGTGCATCCCCATCGGTTGGCTTGTTGTGCAAACTTTATGGCTGTTTGGAAAATAAGGGGAGGGGAATTAGAGGGACAATTTGCATATTAAGATACCTGTAATCAAGCACCTCCATGCGTAATTAGCTCTCCCAGGCCACCTGTGGACTGAGAAAAATAGCTAGCATTTTAAAACACAGGAACATGTTTTAAATAACACTAGTTAGACTTCGAAAAAGCCCTGGTCATGGAGGACCCCAGGGGCATATCTTACATGTTCTTGAAAGGTGTTAAGCCTTTACTGCACCGGTGATTAAAAACATCTTAGCCGATGCCTTTAAAATATGGATTTTTTCCCCTCTAGTCTGGACAGGGTCTGAATATGAGGAACTAAGTGTGATGTACTGAATTAGTGGCCAAACATGAACATTTAGCTTCCCTTCTATCTGCTGTCATCCCTCACTGTAGAACTGGGTTACTGCTGAGCACTGGAGGGCAGAAGTGGAGAGAGGAATACAATGGGGCAATGCTGCTGGCAACTGTGAGATCTCGGTAGGTCCCAGTTTATTTTCAAGCAGAAATCTCAACTGATCAGGCTAAGGTAGGTTCCCCATAAGTAAGAGGATGGGCTTTTTTGTGCAGCCACCTGTGGGAGTAAGGGGATGAGCAAAGGAGCCATGTTGGAGTGGTTTCTCGGGTGAGGAGATAAGTAGGAAGTTGCACAACCTTCTGAGGCCTCAAGTGGGTCCCCACTCCTTCATGCAAATCCCAAAGCTTAACGGAAAGCCAAGCCTCTTTTCCCTTTTCTGCAGCAGGGGTTTCAGAGAATAGCCTCCTATTTGCTGCTGGGGTACTTCAGAAGAAACTTCTGCAATCAGCAATCACAGTTTTTAGGCCCATCTGCTGGGTAGGATCTGAACCAACGGCAAGAGTTGCCTGCCTTTTTTTAATGTTGCTATCTGTAGGCATTTCTAATATGCTGATCCCTGTAATACTTGATCTGCTGGGAGTTTTTCCATGCAGAAGGCAAACCTTTCTCATATGTTTTCGTTAATTTTATCATTTATAAAATCACTTGTGAGCTAGCTTAGTGTTGCTTAACTTATGCTTGCAATATCTGACTCTCCATAGCGAAGAATTGGCGTTCAACCTTTTGCAGGATACAAACTGCTCCTCTTGCTAAATAAGGAAGAGACAGTGACTTTGAGAGTGGGATGATGCAATTTTAGGTAGGTGGGTGAGGATGCTTGCTTAGGATTTGTTGTCTGGCATAATGAGCTGTAGTTGTTCTTTCTACTCTTGTGGGATTGATGCTGAACTTTGGGCACATTTCTTGGCTGAGTTGGTGGTTATTAAAATTCGCTGCTCACTTTTGTGTATAGTTTGTTGTTTACTTTGTTAAATTTTTAAAAACTTGTTAGAATGCAATTGAACACAGATTCAACAGTGTTTAGGCCTGAAAATAAAGATGCATTAGAAAGATGCCTATTATGCTTCAGAATTATTAATTGACATTTTTATGATGAATAATTAATCATTTGAATAATTTTCGTATCTCTGATCTGAACACATATTTGCATATCTAATGTCTGACTTTAAATGTGTTTTTTTTTTTTTTGTTAGTTGCATTCTCCCAGGACAAAGACATGAAGTAAGTAACATCCTAATGTAAAACTTTTTCTGTTTGCAGTTGTGAAAGTGCCTGTATTGAAATATAAGTTTTTATCTAGATATGAAGCTGTCAGCATTCTGCACATGCCATATATATGCTTATAGAAAAGCACATGCCTGCTTGATAAGAATACATTTAGGCCATGCTGTCTTAAGCACAGTGGTAATATTTGCTGCAATGTATGCCTTACTTTCAATTGCCTGACATTCACAGATTATTTGACTGAGGAAACCATAGAGAAAAAAGCAATGTTCTGTTTGTTGCTTGTATGATTTTTAATAACAAGACCAAACCTAATTTTAATTTGAGGTGTTTAAAACATCAAAATGTTGCTTTTATTTTCATTGTCTCAAGAACATATCTAGAAGGACTGGATGATATCATTAATTGCTGTATGTTTACAGGCATAAACTGTAAGCCTTACGAAAAAATCCTAGTCTATAATTGGCAGTGATATGAGCAATGTCATAAGCTATGTATCGGTTGTAAGTTGTTCAAAAAATAGGTGCAAACAATGGTGTTGTGTAATGTGTAGTGCCTTGGCTTTCAGTTGCTATGTAAAAGGAACACAGTTCACACTCACCCTCACAAGGAACAGAAAGAAGGAAGGAGCAGCAAGTCAAAACAAGTACCAACAAGGTTTAAAAAAGAATAAAAGGGCCAGGTTGTGTCTCTTTGACTTTTCATTATTACAGTATCTATGGGCACTTGCCCACATGCAGGGTGTAAATCCAGTGCATTGGAGCCAGCTCAATCAATTGACTTTGCTGGAGCATGGAAATGAATGCCCTCCACCAGTCTCCAATGTCACGTGTATCAGCGTCCCTGCTCTGAAAAATGGCGACGGGGCACTTTGAACTGAAGCTTGTCGACTGAGCTGTAGTTCAGAGTGCCCCGCTGCCATTTTTTTAGTGTGGGGATGCTGATACACGTGACAACTGGGTGCTTTTAATTAGGGCGGCTTGCTAATTAAAGCACCCCCCCCACCTCCCTGTTTATGTATGACTTAGATTTCTGTGGACACAGCATCTGCTTATACCCTCTCTGAATTTATCTTATTGATTACTGTGGTCAAGAAAGAATTAAAAAAATAGTATTTAGTGTTGCATTTAAATGTAACGCTCAGATGCAGGTACAGCAGGGATTTTAAGCATGGAATGTTGGTTTCTAGTTGTGATACTTGGAATGATGCTTTAGAAATACCTTAAAGAGATGTAATAGTATTTTATAAATTGTAGGTTGAAGAAATTACATCAAAATGAAAGTGCTGGGATGTATTGCATGATAGAAATGACCCTAAGCAACTATAAAGGAGATGTAACATTTCCTTTGTAACATCTGGAGAGTGAAACTTAAAGGCATTATTTTTTCCTACTTTGCAGTAAAAAGTACAATTGTCTATATAATAATTTTTATGGTGGAAATATATTATATAGACTATGTTAATCTTACTGGTAATATCTGACAGAGATACTGTATAAAGAAACTGAAATGTAGTTCTCAGAACAGGCTGAAGTTATATTGAATGGGATGTTTAGCAGTTGCATACGCTGAGTGATAACAGATTTTTTTTTTGCTGGGGGTTGAATTTGTACTAGCAGAGTGGTAAACTTGAGCAAGACGTGCAGCAGGAAGGGGCAACCTTCGAGTTCAGTGCCAAGAACTTCAATTTGCTTTGGCTTTCAGAGTTGCAGCTATTTGCACTAAAATCATTATGATTTAGACTTTCCTCTTTTAGGAATTGCAGGTGTCCTGAAGCTACAGGGAAGTTTAAATAGTCTCCCTGGAGCTGAGTAAAGCTGATTTTAACAATTGAAAGCAAAAGCCAAAGCTAGACTCGTCCACCTTTTCATTATCTCGTTTCCCAAAAGAAGCACTTAAGGGCTAGATCCTTAAAGGTATTCAGGATTTGCAACACCACATTCCTAGGCTTCTTCCTTAGTGGAATCCTCAGCCCTTAGTTAGATGCCCAAGCTCTCCATATAGTGCGTGAAGTAAATTTGGCACCTTAGAAACAACATGATCAGGAAGCACCTAAATTAGGCAGGAGTGAAATTAAGAGGGAAATCTGGGATTTGATCAGAGCTAGGAACTGATTCCTGGTGAGGCAGGTGCTACCTGCTCCTCAAATTCCTAAACTGTGGACCCTCTCTAGAAGCTAGGAGACTAAGCCAGGGTTTTCTGCTTGTGAAAAACAAGAGACATAATTTGCACCCAATTGATGGTGTAGGCTATTGAGAGCCTAAGAACCTCTGAGAAGTTAAGCATTAGAGTTGGATTCAGGGGGTGCATCTACTTGGGACGTTTACTGCCGAGCTGACTTATTAGCTTTGCAGTAAAGCATCCGAGTCTACGCGTATGGTGCTCTTAGGTTGGAGTCAACTAATTAACTCCACTGTAGGATAGTGCTGCCCAACACACGTACTATCCAATGGCGTAGTTATTTACTCCTCCGCAATGCATGCCGGCTAGCCCCACGCTGTAGCACCCTTGTGCCCCAGCTAGCTCCTCTGTAGCACGTTGAGCCAGGTCAGACCAGCCCTGGGCTGGCAGGCTGACTGACCCATGGGGCCGTCTGCCAGCGAGGGCTACTTTGCCCCGGAACAACATGCTGTGGTCCTAGGTGCACATGTAAATGCTGCACCTAGGAGTAATAAACTCTGGCATGAACTGTGCTGGAGTTTGTGTCAAATTATTTTCAAATGTAGACCCACCAGGGAGTCTTTGATTCTTTATATTACGCAAGTTGTTTTTTCCCCCTTGCACTTATGAGTTGAGGGCTAGAAAACTCATTTAAAAGAATAAAGTTTGAGATTCTGGAGTTCAGTTTTGAGCAAGACAAATTCTGTGCCTGCAGAACTGTAGAGTAAGTGAGGCCTTGACTAAACCATGCTTCCGGGAATCTAGTTTGAATCGGCTTGCTACTTCTGTTCTGCTCTGGACCTGATCCTCTTTTTGGACCATAAGAGCCCAGTTGGGACTTCTGGTCCTTGCCCACCAGATGCCTACTTCCCTCACTAGCATGGGTGGTAGGTTTGGGGATATAGCCTTCCCCTTCAATGAAAAACCACAATACTTGAAAAATGAAATGTTTAATTTTGTAGAAATGCCCTTTTTCTCCAAAATTGTCATGATGAAAAGTTTCCATCACCATCTAATCTTCTGAAAAAGGGAAGGATAACTCTATTTAGACGCACATTCCACCAAAGAGAACAGTCCTCCCAACTACAAAGCACTACCTGAGCATTAAGGAACAGTCAAAGGGCTAAAAGACTTTTTAGTTGCACATCTCTATTCAAAATGGTAGGCACATTCTCTTGGCCTGGGTGTTAATAGAAGCCTTGCCAGTTCTTATGCTTGTTTCCCCAAACTTACCAATGTTACCTCAGGCTTGTCTCTGTACTGAGACTCAGCCAGGTGGCCCTTCTCCAAAGCCCAAATCTTATTTAGACACTGGGCCATTAGAGCTCTAAGAAAACTGTTTTTTCAGGAAAATTTTTGCTTAATTCTCCTTCTCACTCTAGCTCTCAATGTTTGTCATGAGACTGTTTCTCCAGAAATAATCAGTCTCTCTGTGTCCTTTATTCTATGGGGGGAAGTGAGGTTGCGGGGGGTGGGGGTGGATCTTATGTGTTAAAGATGCCATTGTTTTTACAATTATCATTTGAACACAGAAATACTGTTCCATTTATGTACACTCAGACCAACACTGCTGGGTGCATCACTTAAACATTGCTGCATCCAAACTATTTTCCAACCTTACTACTGCTTTTAATGCATATCAACTCTCTTGCTTTAAATCACTGACAAGAATGTCAAAACTGCTGTGTCAGAACAACTGCTCCTTTTTTCTTGCACTCTGACAAGCATCCTTCAACCAGAAACCCTCTGAAAATGACTATTTTTATTCGTTTTTAAAATTTAGACTTGATTCCATTGATAGCTCATATGTTGATATATTTCTCTTTCTCTGTTGTGGCCAGCGTGGAAATGTGAGCGAGAAGAAACACAGGTGTAAAGGAATATAGACGCCGTATGCTTCATCTCCAGCCAGACTCATCCCAAGGAGAAAAGGACTAAAGATAGCTTTTACTTTCCTGATCTTATTCTGATGGTTAGCCTCCAGTATAATTTAGGCAGATGGTTCAAGTTATGGTAGTGCTGATCGGGCACTAGCACCCTACACTATGATCGCACCCTGATACATCTCTCCTTGCCCCAGCCTCATCTCTGGCACATTCTCTGTTGCTAGAATTTGCTTGGCAGCCAGTGTAAGGCGATTTTTTTAACTGTCCGATGTAGCATTTGTGTTGAGAGCACTCTCTTCCGATTGGCAACGGGCTTGTGTGGCCGAAGGACAGTGTTAAGGCAGGAGACTGCCATTGTCTGTTTCTTTTAAATTTCCAGTTTCAGCAGGGAGGCCTACCACATTTGGCTGAAGATGCTGAGGTGAAAGAAGGGGCAACTGAAGTACTCCAGGATCCACACACCACCTTTAAAATCTCGGACATCCCAGAAATCACAACCTCGACTAAACAATAAGGACAAAATAAAGCTGATTTTTTTTGTATCTCAAATGTTGCAGTCTCGGGGTGCACTTAGACAATATTTTTCAGGCTTTTCCCTGCAGTGGAAAGGAGTAAAAGTTGCTTTCTTTAAAAATAAAATAAAAATGAGGTTCTTATATGGTCTACTGACTCCAGGAGCTGTGACTTTGAGAGCAACCCCCCACTCCTCCAAATGAAGAAACAAACAAACAAAAAAAGATAGTGGAACTGGCCGTATGGATAGTCTCTCATGTTTAGTACATCAGCTCAGGATGTTTCTTTCACATCTGTTTATTCAGTATCTTTCACCAATACTGAATTAAATACTCATTCTAGCTATAGAGAAACAGTCATTTATTTTTACTTAAAGACATATTTTTCTTTTGCATACAAATATCTTACCAAAAAAGGCAGACTGTAGATGAGATTATGATGAGCGATGAAGAGAGAGAGAGCTATTGAGAAGAAACAACGGCAGCTCTTGACATTAGGTAGCGGATCAGTGGGCAGTGAAGGTTTACTTGCTGCTTAATTCATGGGATAGAGTTTAGGAAGTAAGAAGCAAGGTGAGAAGGAATATGACTGAAGAATGTGATGCTTTTCTCGACTGAAAATATGATAGAGAGTCAGAGAGGTTGGTGTTAGACTCAGGGGATGAAGACCTGGCTAGTGAGATGAATGGTGGGAGTGGGAGTGGTATGTTGTTGAAGATGATATTGATTTTTACAGAGGAGAAGACAGCTTCTTTTGGGTACTAGGAGCTGAGAAGGGAGGTGCACAGATAATGACAACAAATATTTATGATGTTTTCCATCTCTTATCAGGCATTTCTATGAAATCAGTTGTTATTGGAATCACCATTTAAGTTATATTGAGTATTCAAATAAACAGAATATGAGAAAAGCTAAGTCTAATTATATGTTTCATGCCATTTACAGTGGTTTCCAGGGGATTTTCTTTTAATAAAAGTGCAATGCATCAAAAAGAGTAAATCCTACAATTTTGTTATTTACAAATCAGCTTCTGCTGGTAAAGCTGACCAGCTTATTCTTCATTTTAAACTCTCCCATTCCTCTAAGTATGCATGCAAAGTACCGATACTTCTGAGAATTATAGTCAGATATCAAGTATACAACATTTTATTCTCCTTACCTACCAAACAGCTTGATCAAAAGAAAAGCATTCTACAATCCCCAGACTGCCTTTTTAAAATCAACATGTTAGGAGTTGTTAAGATATTTGTTTAATAAGAGGTAGAAAGAGTGCCTCAGTCCTTTCCACCTCTCCTTGAAGTGCTCAGATATGCTATAAAGTATAGAAGAACATTTTGTTATAATAATACATGACAGTTTCAGCAAGCAAAAAGTAAGTCGGTGGAGCCCCAGCTCTGCCATGTACAGAATCTGTACACACACTCTGAACACCCATTCCTGGGGCTAGACCTTATTTGTAGCGTTTGCAATAACACAACATGCACTACTGCCTACACTTGCTCCCCAAGTTTCAGAGTGCTTAGAGTTGTGGTTCTCAAACTTGTAAGACTCAAGGCGCTCCTTGGAAAATGCCAGCTCTTAGCTCTGTCATTTCTTGACTACAGAAAAATAGAGCAATTCTTCTGTTGCAAAGAACTCAGAAAGACCACAGCCAGTCATAATGTTTTTAACACTGTAGATTCCTATTTAAGATCTCTGGGTTTATCTTGTGAATCGTGTAGGTGTTCACACACCTAGTACTGCCCTGGTGGCGTTCTTGAAAGTGGGGGGGTTGGAGGGCATCAACCTTTTCATTATGCGTGCCACAAATTAGCCCTGTGCTGTCTCTAAGTGCCACTCTCATCCCCTTTCTCTGCTTGATTTGCTGCTCTGGTTTTTGCTCCTTGCCCAGTCTGTTGCTCTGCTTTCTTCTTCCCTACTGTGCTCCCTGCCTAATCTGCTGTTCTGCTTTTTCCTCCCTGATCAATCTTCCACTGTGCTTCCTGTCCCCCCCCGATCGGCTGCTGAAGTACCCTGTTGAGAATCACTGACCTAGAGTTATCTCTAGCCAAATCACTTGTTCTTTGGTCAAAAGGGGACCAATTGCTTTTATGTTTTGTTTGGAGTCAGTAAGATCCACCAACACTTCCACTGCATCATCATGAAGATTTCAAACACTTGCTAATAAGATGATGCAGAGTCTTCATCCTTCTGCAAGGACCTGGAGTTGTCATCTTGCATGTATCACTGCTCCACACTCTTTCTTCATGTTTCATTCTTTGAAAAATGGTTAGCAGCTTGTTTATCTTAAAAATATAAAATCTTTTGCTGATTCTTTTTAACCCCCCCATGTTGGTTGCATTTAGAATCAGTCTGCTGACTCCAGATTATTTAGGGATTGATTTTTTTTCATATTTACAGTGCACTGTATCAATCCTCAGTAACTCAACCTACAGCTAATATTTACTTCATTATATCATTTATAGGAGATGGAATGTAGCCCTTCTGACTTTATATTACTTATGTAACTAAGGATTGCTGGATGGAGTCTAAAGCTCGTGAACTGGGACTTCAAGCTTACCCTTCATATTGAAGATGGAGGAAAAGGTTGAATACACTGTTCAATATTCATCCTCTTTTAACTTTGGTTGAATCAGTAGAGTTAGCTGGAGGAGAAATTGGGGCATGCATTATGCTGTGACAATTAAAATATTACTTGTGAGAGTATGGAGGAAGAAAAAGGATGACGCCTGAGAGAGTGCCTTGTAAGTATGTTTGACTGAATCAATGCAGGCATGATATGAACATGAGCTGAGCAAGATTTACTAACGTCTTAAGATTTGAATTGCAGCAGTCCTTGCCATTCCAGCTTGGGCCTCTTTCCTGAGCAGACACTTCCAGTTGTGCCAAACTGTATGATTGTTTTGGGATATGGATAAATATATGCTAGGGACCAAATTAAGGACACTAAACTCAATTTTCTTAAGACATGTGCCAGATTTCTGTATTGCAGCTGTCCAGAGGTGAAAGGCTAATGAGGACATAAGGAATTCCTGGACGGGAAAAGGACACTTGGCCCAACAAGCCTGTCCCCCTTCAAGTTTATTACAACACACCTCCTGGTGTTGTCAATATATCCTCTAACCCTGTCTGCCTATATAAACATGTCTGGCTATCTCTTAAATTCATTAATAGTTTGGTTCACTCTGTGGTTTTATTTGACATAATGCCTACTATGCTATGAATCACACAGTTCTTCATGAGTTTGCTGTTTATTCTTAGATTCCCAATTTTAATTGGCATACTCTGGTCCCCGATTTTTTTTTTAACTCATCAGTGTCAACATTGTTATCTTCTTAGAGCCATTTCTTCAGTCACTGTCCTAACTGTGAACATGTTCATATTGTCTCCTTTAAAAGATTCCAGTAAAACATGATGATTGCCTGATATCTTACCATTATTTGGATTACTAAAGTTCTTCTGTAAAAAGCGATGAAACTGGAGTGCTGGAGACCTCTCGTGTCACTTGTGCAGTGACAGTGTCTGCTTTTTTGACTGACGTTCTGCTCCTCTGCTGACGTCTTCCTACCGCACTTTATTGACACAGTTTGACACTGTTTAGCAGAGGACATGCCATTTTTGAGGTAGAGTAAAACTTTCAGAACCCAGATTAACTTAAAGTAAGAACCCTCATGGATCTGGAAATGCCTTTGAAAGCCAACTGGGGAAAGGCTCTCTCCACTCAGGTTAACAGCAGTCTAATAAAAGACTAGCTCCGAGAACAGAGCTGTATGGATTTACAACTCATTTATAATAAAAGGGGACTATATCTCTTTAAATTTTGTGCTAATAAACTGAAGAAGTAATTAGCATACAGATGCATCCCTTTGACAGCAGACTTTTAAAAAAAAACTGATATTTCTTCTTTGCAGCTGTGTGAAGCAACCCAAAGAGGAATGAAGTTAAAAGTTTGAAGAACATCATGAAGAGAAAAAAAAAACCTGAGCCGCAAATAAATATGCAGTGTCGAGATTTAACAAAACCAGAAAGGCTATGCCTGGTGAGATATGCATGCGAAGCAGAGAAAGTAGATTGCCACATTGCGAGATGGAGAAGAGGTTCCAAGTTTTCAGTGTCCAAAAGTGTGTTGAAATCCAGAAAATCATTATGCTTATAATTGTTTGTGAAACCACTCTGTGCGGTTTGTATAGGAGAGAAATGCACTCAGATAATAAAAAAGGTTTTAATTTGGGGAATAAAAGGAGACAACATTTAATGGGAACTGTTTAAGAGAGGAAAGTCAGCATCCAGATGGGAAACAGTGAGGCCTTATTCAGCAACTAAAGTGATGGCGTAGGTTTTACCAGGAACTGTGAGAGACAGAGCCAGACACACAGGGAAGGAAAAAAAAAACCTGTTAACTAGTATCAGCCAGTTGAGAGAGCACAATTTAGACTAAGGACAATTCAGGGGTATGCATTGACTTTAGATGGCTTGATCCAGTGTATAATGTATGTCCACAAGGTGTAAAAGATTTCTAGCTCTAATTGGGGATCTACAGTTAGTGAGAGAGAAACCAGCAAAATACGCCTAAAAGAACGGACTTTAACCTTCGGGTTTGGTTTTGGTAGATTTATTCAGACAGCAGGCTCTAGGAATAGGGGAAGTAAAAGACATTTATAGTTTAAATTCTTAGATTTTAATGAGAGTTTGCAGTCATGGTCTAAATGTGAGGTTTCTTCTGGGAACTGGGAAAAGCAAAATAAGGTTAAGTTGGTGTAGTGGTAACCACTGTGTTGTATTGGAGCCCTTCACTGTTGTGATGCTTTCTGTGTTAATATAAGGAAATGATTTATAAAAATACGTATAAGAAAAAGTGAACATTAGAGTTCTCATAGCTTTGACTAATGCTTATGAAGGCAAATCCTGATCTTGCTCATAGAAGATGGTCCACTGAAATAGGTATAGTACATATTCAGCAAGACCAACAGACTTTGATCCATAGTTTAAACAAGCTATTTGAAGCAGCTGGGAGAGAACCTGGATTTGAACGTGGAAAAACTATCTGCGTTCAAGGCCAACTCTTAACTGATGCAAAATTTAATTTAAATTTGAAGGCTGAGAGCACACAACACGCCCTTAATGAAACCAAGCAAACTTCAGTACAGTTACCCGGAGCAACAAAGCAATCTTTAAAGAATTTTAGTGAAATAAAATAGTCAACGGTCCAGATGCTGGTCTTCGTTATACTGGGGGAAAGCTAAAGTAGGTCTGTTCAGATCTGGGCAGTTGCTCCAGACTTATACAGGAGTTATTTCTATCAGAAACTGGAACAAATGTCCGGGTTCCAGCTTGGGAGGCTGGACTTCATATCTGGACGTTCTGAAGTTTCAGGTCACTGAAGTTGAGACATCGGAGGGGTGACAAGGAATATTCTGAAAAGCTTATAAGTGACTTTGACCAGAATCATGAAGACATTTTAGGTATCTAGGGCTAATCTACAGAGAGAGCTTTGAATCGGCATTGCGGCACCTAACTTTTAGCTGCCTCATGGACTCTCCAGCCCTGAGTTAGGTCCTAGGCTCCTCAGACAATATATGAGGAGGGTCAGGTTCCTCAGACAACTTCTTCACTAGCGTGTTTTGCTTGAATACTATGTCAGTTAAGAGTGTGAAAAAGACACTTCTCCCCCAAGCTGCTGTGTCTATGTCAGCAAGACCTCTGTTATAGGAACACCTAAGCTGTTAGAAGAGTACTTTTGTTGGCTTAGCTTACATCATTTGGAGAAGAAATATAGCTGTGCTGGAAGAAAGAGGACTCCTGCCTTGATATGCCTCATCTCTGCCAGGGGGCTGTGCTGCTATAGCTATAGGAACAGACTATAATATCCTAAGAATGGGATCTACAAATGCCAGCAGGAGCTGGTAAGTTAGATGATGGCAAACACTAAGAAGGTTGTGTGCCTTTAGCCCGGGCACTTTTTAAGACTTGGGCACTTTACTGTGGGGAAGCCAGGAAACATTTATCTCCAACAGAAGTTCATGAAGCTTCTCCTTAAGTTAGGTGTTTATACAGTCATTTCTTATAGAACGAGGGGAGGGAGGAGAGTAGACACACCACTTCCCTTCCCTTCAAGTTAGTCACTTGCTTAGTAATGAAAGCACTCACTAGGTCCTGGGAGACCCAAATTACATTTCAACTTTGACCTTAGGAGATTTGAGCCTGTGTTTCCCAACTTGCAAGAGTTGAATGGAATCTAATTTAAAATAAGAAGTTACATCTGATGCTTTATTTCTGGCTTCTGGTACTGTGCTTTTTCTAGCTCCCCTCCCCTCTCATCTCTATCCCCCCCCACCTCTGAATGGACAACTCTCCTATCCTCCCCACACACCCACCTTCCCTACTGACCCAGTAGCCCCCCCACCCCCCCAATCCTTCCTGCCTCTCCCCCAACCCTGACTTACAATGCATTCCTGGCAAGGGTCCTGGCATTGATGAATGTGTGCACCACCAGGGACCAGATCTACAATCATAGATTGGGTCCCATGAATTTATGTGCATGTGCCCTATGGGTCTGTGCACTGGATTTTGCTTGCTTATCCGAAACATATCTTATCACACTTTCACTGTAACTTTGCATTTTCAGTATAGTGTTTGTTTCATGTTTCACATGTCTGGTCTGGTCTATAACCTTTTAAATTTGGAGGTGAGTATAGACTTTTATGATCTCTTTTTAAGTTCTTAACATCATCTGAATCAATTCAATAAGGGATAATGTCTCGTCTTTTCTGTTTCTTTCTTCCTTCCTGTTCTCTTAATTTGGTTTTCCATATCTCTCTTTTTCCTCCCATTTGTGTGTGGGCCTCTGTCTTCTGTTTATACCACTCCCCTCTCTTGCTCACATTTTGTTTCAGTTTTTGTCACTGTCCTTACTGTGGAGGAAAATGTTTGCTTGATCAGGTCCATGCTGTAGCATAGCAGCATGATCCCGTTGATGCTGATGATGCGTTTTGACAGTGTTTGGGATCTTGCCTTTATAATGCATTTTAAGAAGTTGTTGCTGGCACCTCTGTTATTTTCGTGTCAGCATATTTGGTATCTTACCTTTGATATTCTGCTTTAACTGCTTTGCAAAGATTAGAAACAAGGCAGGTCTCTAACCTGGCCAGAGCAGTATCTTGCTTTGAGTGGTAATCTTAGTCATTTGGTGATTGCTGTTTTGAGACAGTTATCAGTTCATTAAACTTTGTTATCCTTTGCATGGTGGCCCTGTACCTTGCTGGTAATCTTCAGCATAGGATTTCATCAAATGCTCTTTTGAAAATCTAAGCATATTGTATATCATCCATAGCATTTTCCTTGTCTACCTTGGCAGGCACAGCTTTGAAGAATTCCAACAAATTATTTGAGCAAGACTTCCTGCTCATAAATCCACATTGGCTGACTCTACTCAAATTAGGCTTTTCAATCTGTTTCCTCACTAAATCCTATAAAACTGTTTCTATCATTTTTTTCACGTCTGTGAATTATGCTATAATCATTTGTTTATATTCTAGCCCTTTTAAAAATATAAGTTATATACAGCCAGATTTTTTAAATTATAGTTGAGTATATTAGACTTTCAAACTGTATATATTAAAAATAGACAATTTAAAGCATGGTTAGGGAGATGGATCCTCACTTAGAGTAACCTGGTGTAACTTTATGGACTTCTGTGGAACTAAATTACTCTACATTGGCCAAGCATCTGGCTCATTTGGCATTGTGTGTTCTGCGTTCTAGTCCCCAGAAATCAAAGCTGTTGTCAGAGTACTTCTAAAACTATTTAAGGCCTCACTAATGTCTACTCTTATTTCTTATCAGAAGTTTCAGAATTATACTTTAGCTCAGTGTTGTTGGAATAACCCTTTAGGAGCTTGAATGTGAAGTTATTTCCTTTCCAAGTTTCTGTCCACATTCCAGCTCAGTGATTTGCAGTGGCTTGTTCTGCCATCCTGACAATGTCTACTATTGCTAATGTTAGCTTTGTCTGATGACGGCTGGACTGGGAATATATTTTCTGGTTTGGTGAGTCAGGCAAGGTTAGAGTTTGCTGAAGAAGCTTCTGTGTTCATGCAAAAAATGTCACTTTTTTGGCTAAAAAACAGTTAAAACTTATTTTTTTTACTTTGGCCCTAAAAATAATGGGAAGAAGATAAAGAACAAAAAAAAAAATCTAGTTTGAAAATGGTAGCATGCCTGCTTTGTCCAGGTAGACCTGTAGTTTGGGTAAGACCTGGGGTCTTAAGGACAGACCAGGGGTTGGCAAACTTTTGCCACCATGGACTGTTGCCTGTGAACCAGTCATTACTGTGGGCTATACCCCTGCATCTCCCCAGCAGTCAGCTGTGAAGGGAACAGATAGAAAATGGCAGGTGTTAGGAAACTGGGCATGCTTCCTGGGATGTCTTTTCTGCTGCAACAGAGATTAAAAACTGAAAGTGTCAGGCAGTAGGACCCTGGGGTTGCTGCTGTGTTTGGAGCAGGCTGCCAATTTCCTGAGCTGCTGTGGGATAGATGTCAGTGGTGTAACTGGGATGGGGTGAGTAGGACATCCACTTTGGGTGCTGACATGGGAAAAAGATGGCTGCCAGTGCAGCTGCAAAATCATGCTTGTGGCACAGTGCTGCTAATGCAGCTGCCAATGCAAAGATGGCTGCCAAAGCAGCTTCAAAATCACGCTGTGGCACAGAAATTGCTTCTGCCCCTCGGTCACTGCCCCAGGTGCCCAGCTGTGTTGTTACGCCTCTGCCCGATCCAGTCCCTTTATGAATCCTATCCAGCCCGTGGGCTTCAGGTTGCTGACCCCTGGGTTAGACTCTCTACATCCCCACTTCCTGCTGCTGTGGTGCTTTGCAAGTGCATTAGTTTATCTCAAGAACCCAGTTCGTAGAGGAAAATGGGGCTTGAGGGAGCCAGGTGGCTATTGCAAATAATTTGGTGTTGTTTTCAGTGGAAAAGTAAAATCTCTCTCTTTCATTTCAGATATTTAGGTCAAAATTACCTGGTGTTTACAAGAACTTTTTGCGAGGAAACATTTATTTGAAACGTCTTGCAAAAACTGTGCGGGCTTTGGAGGACCACCAGAGCCAAGCTGTGTTTTTTATTTACCAAACTTTAAAGCAGAGTATGTTAATGTGAGCACAGCTTCTTTGCAACGTTTTGTTTAGTCAGAAGTGATTTATTTGTATGGAAAACCAGTTTTGATGGGAAGTTTTTGACTAGCTATTCTGAATAAGTGTTACTTTACCAAACTCTGCTAATTTCTGATAGCTAGGAGAGATGGCATTCACAATAGATGGCGCATATTAGAAGGTATGAGTATTGTCAAAAAAGAAATAGAACCATTAAAGAATCAGAACTGGGCTTCAGAGTTAACACCTCTTTTTTAAAGAGGTTCATTTAACACATCTCAGAGTTATATCAGGCTTTTTCCATGTTCATGTAGACAGTCTGTTGTGTGTAACCTTTTAAATATGATTTGAAGGTATCTTCACAGACATAACAGCTAGAGATTTAGTCCTGGATCCCATGGGGACTTGGGCATTTAGCCACCATCGTAGAATCCACAGACTAGAGTCAGACACTTAGGATATTAGGTTGCTGTAAAATTAATGGGGAGAATTACCCACCTCAGAATGAAATCTTTATCTACCAGAATGATGAGTGGGGAGCCACTTAACTCGCCAATAGCATAGCCTTCATCAGTGCTATGGTAGCCACCTACCTCTAGTGCGATTCATAGACCTCAGCCCTCTTCTGAAGGTAGATGCTTAAGTTTCTGAAATGGAGGGAACAAATGGTAGCAGGACTCTTAGCGCTTAAGGCCATTGCCAGCCCTGGGTTACTTTCCTGCTCTTGGGGCTGTTCCTGTGTATTTTTCATTCTGTGGTCACTGGAGAAAAGATGAAGGTGTTTCAGAAACTAATGGCTGCTTGTGCTGTATGTCTGCGACGAAGTGGGGAAACTACACAACCGTGAGGAACAGTGGTGGCATTGTTGAACATGCCTAACGTTTAGGACTATGTGGAGAAGTGGTGTGGCTCTAGTAAGTGCGTATTGCACACACAATGGTTTTATTTCACAATTGTTATTAGTTTCTGAAACACCCTTGTATATCAGTAGTCCTTCAAGCAAGGTTTGGAGCCCAGGTCTTCTCCCTGTCAGCTGAATGCTCTTACCATTGGTTTAAAAGTCACGTTCATATTTCCTCACCCTTTGTAGCCTATTGGAGCCTAACTTTTTTATGCAAAGCACAACAGCTTTGCCAGGAGGGTTGAGAGTACTTACCTGCTAGAGGCCTGTTGTTAGACCATTCTCCAAGGAGGTGTGGGCTTCAGTCTCCTCAGGCAGATGAGGTAATTGAACCTGATTCTCACATGTCTTGGGTGAGTACTTTAATCCTGAAATATTTAAAAGGGAGGCAATGCTGAAACTACCACCACCACCACTGTTTTCAATAAAGGTGGCTGCTACTGCGTGGCTGTTGGAGCCTTACCTAGTAGAAAAAACTCTGAGAAAGGTGGAAGTATGCCTAGTTTGTGGATCCTGTCAGTGTTATGTGTTAGGAACCAAACTGCTCAGCACAGTTGAAACGAAGGTGGTTGCTCTTTAGGTACCTGGGAAACGGACATCAAAACCTGAGGTGTCTCTAGGATTAGGTTGCAACTAGTTGTAAGTTCTGAGGACCTCAGCTTTGGACTTTGGTATTTAAATCTTGCCTTAGGTCTGTAAAATTGTTTGTGGATCAGGGCTTTAATTATTTCTTTAAACATAATTTCTGGTATACAAGCCTTCAGAAAAGCCTACCCGTTCAGCAAGCTAGTGCAAGCTCTCTCATCTCAATCCCAACTAGTGCAGGCAGGTGTAAATGAACTTTTCATCTTTATCTGAATCTTACTTTTCAGTTTCCACTGCAGAGCTTCCCCTTGCCCATAATTTCCAAAATATACCCAACTGTAAAAAGAAAAAAAAAAGTTGTGATTTGCATACGTACCAAACAGGTTACTATGCTGAAATTTAATTCTCACTCATGATTTAGAAAATAGGTTTGGCTTCCAGGTTTTCTGACATGAAAGGTTAATCCATAAACCCATTTGAGCCATTTACACTAGCCATCTTGCCACAGACATGATTATGGCGGCACTGGGATTTTGTAGACTCTTTCATCTAAGCATTTCAAAGCATTTTATCAACGTTAATGAAATGAGACTGACAAACATCCTTGTCAAGTGGTTATTATCTCAGCTTCACAAATGGGGTAAAATAAAGCTTAGAGTGGTTAAGTGAATTGCTCCAGGTCACCTAGCACTTCAGTGTCAGATGAAGACAGAGTCCTGTTCTCCTAGCACCCGGTCACAGGGCTTAACTGCTAGACTAGACCTGCCTCTTGATTATTCCACTCTGTGGCATGTCTGAATGAGAAATCACATCTGAGAGTAGTGGAAGAGATGGAGTTGAGCTAGGAACAGATATTAGAAAGCCCCAAGGTAGAATAGATCTAAATGATGGTGTTTTCTTTAAGTGTCGTAGTTTAGATTGGTAGCAAACAGTACACATTCATCCTTTGGTGGGTGGTGCAAATCTTATACTGGGTTCCGCCATTTTTAAAACAGTCTGTGTGTGCTGAGCTTTTGTTCTGTTATGGGTATAGACCCGTTTCGTGTACTGAACTTCTGTTCTGTTATGGGTATAGACCAGGTTCTGATCCCTTATACTGGTAAAAGTATAAGGTCTGTACATGGCCCTGATCTTTATTCCTTTTGTGTATGTAATATCCATTGTAGTCAATGGATCACAATAACCACACAACTATGAAACCATGATCAGAGCTCCAGGATCGGGATTATCCTTAAACACATCCATTTCTTCCTGGTACGCTTGTGTCAGATCCTCACAATTGTTTGTTAGGGGACCAATTTTCTTTGTCCCATGAGAAATCTTATATTATTACTGGGCATATTCTCTTTGAGTTGAATATTCAGAATTTCTTTCTTTTCTCCAGTGACAGTTTTGGTTTGGATCTCCTTACTCTATTAATTCTTTTCTTGATTAGAATGCTATCTGTGATTCACCTCTTGCCTTATAAAGATTTGGGGTAGCATGTCCTCTCCAACACCAACTTTAAAGTTATTTATACATTGCGTTTCCAGGCATTGGGAAGCACTATTGGCTGTTCAATAAACTAATAACACTACCACTAGAAACAAGCTGCCTGAGTTTCCATGTGGTTATTATCCCAATCTATATCTGAGTAATTAAATTCTGCCATTATCAAATCCTGGCCTTCTTTATCAGACTTCCCTTGATCAGTAATTTGTTGTCCTAATCTGCTTTCTCTAAACTTATCTGAAAGTCTGTAGCAACATCAAAGTATCACTGGATCACCTTTATTTTTCTTAACTCCTATCAAGCCAGTATCTCTTGTCATACCCAAGATATTTAGTGCCAACTTTGGCAACCCTTAATTGTGCAAAACTCCCACTGCAGGTAATGGAATTTTGCTCAGACTGCTTTTTGTTTTGTTTTTTATTAACTTGACTACCTCCTCCTTCGCTTTATCCCCTGAGTAAGCACCAGACATGCAGGTATTTGAGAATGCCATTCATTTTCTTGATTCATCTTTTTTATTGATTTCCTCCCCCCACCCACCATTCAGTGAGATTAATGATTATTAGAGATGTGATGCAAGCCAAACACCTGGATCCAAACACCCTGAACTTTGTGGCACGGGCCCATCTTTAATTAACATAAAAGGAAGCCACTGAGTTTTTTCATTAGTATCTAGTTCTTTTGCTTCGCTTGGTGCTATTATCATCTGACCTCTGTGCTGCATTTTGGAAAAAAAGCTGTCCACAGTATGTGAACTGGATTGTGTCTCTGTGGCACAGGTCCACTGGATCAGGAAGTCACAAATCATTGTTTTGTCTCTCAAGGTCCATGGGCTTTTTATACCAGAAATGTTCAGTTGTGCCAGCCAGGAATGATGGGGTAACATACTTCTGTCCACATAAAGGGATGGATGCTATTTATACTTGGACCTAGGGCCAAGTAACCTATGTAAAGTAAAGGAAGCTAAATGACTGCGGCATTGACAAATGCACAGTCACATGGGTGGCAAACTGGCTCCAGGGGTGCACCCAGAGGGTGGTGGTGGATGGGTCGATGTCGGCCTGGGAGGGTGTGGGCAGTGGAGTCCCCCAGGGCTCGGTCCTTGGGACGAGGATGTGGAGAGCACCCTGTTCAAGTTTGCTGATGACACCAAGCTGTGGGGTAAAGTGAATAGACCGGCAGGCAGGGACCGCATCCAAGCAGACCTGGATAGGTTAGAGAAGTGGGCGGATCTGAACAGGATGCGGTTCAACAAGGACAAGTGCAGGGTGCTGCAGCTGGGGAGAGGAAACCAGCATTATGGTTATAGGTTAGGGGCTGACCCTCTCGGCAGCACAGAGGCAGAGAGGGATCTTGGAGTCATGACTAAATCTTGGATGAATATCAGTCGCCAGTGTGATGAAGCAATAGGCAGAGCCAACCGCACCCTGTCCTGCATCAACAGGGGCATCACTAACAGGTCCAGAGAGGCCTTGCTCCCCCTCTATGCGGCGCTGGTCAGGCCGCAGCTGGAGTACTGTGTCCAGTTCTGGGCGCTGCGCTTCAAGAAGGATGTGGAGACCCTGGAGAGGGTCCAGAGGAGGCCACTCGTATGGTTGAGGGCCTCCGTGGCCAGCTGTATGAGGAGAGTCTGAGGGACCTGGATCTCTTCAGTCTTCGCAAGAGGTTAGGTTAGATATTAGGAAGAACTACTTCCCTGTAAGGGTGGCCAGAGCCTGGAATAGGCTTCCCAGAGAGGTGGTACTCTCACCTTCCCTGGAGATCTTCAAGAGGAGACTGGATAGGCTCCTGGCTGGGGTCTTATGACTCCTGCCACCCCCAGTGCTCATTCCTGCCCATGGCGGGGGGTCGGACTAGATGATCTGTCTAGGTCCCTTCCCACTCATTGATTCTATGATTCTATGACAAAAAATTATTTCTTTTGCTACAATGATTCATACACACATATATAGGCCAAGTCACAATTGACTCCAACAAACTTCATCAGTATTTTTACATGTTTAAAAAGTATAATTTTCTAAAGCAGATGTGTTATTGGAATGAAGGAGATCCAAAGTCAGTGTGGGATAATAATGAATTAAACTGATCATCTGAGGAGCTCACAGAGCTTTATAAATGTGAATTAATTAAGCTTCACTACATCCCTGGTAGGTATTATGGACCATGCTTCTATCCTGGCTGTGATATGGTGTTTGTATGTCTCAATATAATTTTGTTAATATGTATTCTGATGAGTGTACTGAAATGATGCCAGGCTACTGGAGATGACTTTGCATATGTTTACACTGTGATATTCTGTATGACGAGTCTTCCTATGGCAAAAGTCTTGCTTTTAATGCAATCTAGTTAATAGTCTACTTTATATGTCTGTAAGTGGATGATAAATACGCTATATATAGAAAGATAAAGGGACTGCGATAGGCGTGTAGTTATGTATCGTATATAATTCATTCTTTTTCCGAATTAGGCCCAAAGTCTCTTCTCCCTTTTTGCATAAAAAATGACAGTGCACTTGATAGGGAATGCATCTTTTTGTAATATAATTAATTATGATAAAGGACTAAATTAATTTCAGTTGTATGATTTTGAAGTGCAAAGTAGTCTCTAATTTTGTTATTAACAAATTTCACAAGTTTAGTTTGAGTTTTCTTTCAAGAGAAATACACTTTACTTTTAGTGCTAGTTTAGAACTTTGACTCTTAAGGAGTGCTTCCTTTTTTTCATACTGCTCTAAACAAGATGTTGTTTATTACTTGAAACATTATATGTAAGCCCCAAGAATATGTTAAATATGATTGAAGTTTTGGCAGACTTCAAGAAACTGAAGTTTCCAGAAATTTTGCTATGTTTAAAAACCAAAGCCATGTTTTAAGGAAAGATCTCTACTTCCAAATGTGTGGTTGCCCAAACCTTTTACATTTTCAAGTCAGATTATACTGCCAAATAACACATACTGTACCTTAACTATAATAAAAAGCATAGAGTCTGTGTTTAAAAAAACATTGCAGGAGCAACTATGATCATATTTCTTGAATCTATTCTATTCATGTGCTCAAATGTGCATTTTATAGTCAGCCTTCTATTGCACTGGTCACTTACAGTAGTAGAAAATGACATGTACAGACACCAGGTTGGCACACTACAACAAACCAAACTGGTAAAGTACAGGAATCCTGAGCCAGACCAAAATATGAGGTCAAGGAAGTTGCTCTTATAATAATAGTGGTTATCTGTTTAATGTGTGATCTGGCAGTGATATGATGTTGACCATAAGCAATTATGCATGTTTCTAAACTGGCTGTATACAAGCCTAAAGTAACTGTAGGCCAGACAGGCTGTGAGAAATGGGCATTCAGTGTCATTTCATTGTGCTGCTTGCTTTACTCCAACTAAACAGCACAAGTTAATAGTGGCTATACATTCTTCTGCTTTTTTTTTAATCTCTTTCATTTCCTATATCACTTGTCATATCCATTAAGACCAGAGACCCATCCCTATTTGGCAAACTCTTAAGTGAAGAATACTGAGTGCCCTTTTGTTTGACTTGTGTTCACACCAAAGTGTTCTGCTGAGCTCTGAGTGTTGTTAAAGCATCTTTCACTACAGTAGAAAAGCTTATTTCTATGGCCATAAATGATTATCATTTGTGAAAGGTGTAGTGCCCTCAGATGTATGCATGCATGTGCAGTTAGTTTCTAGCAAAGACTTCTAATAAAGCTGAGGGCAGAATTTGGCCTAGTTTCTAGGAAGGAGAAATTATTTAAATGCAGGGAAAGGTGTGGTCGGACTATATGGGATTCCCTGGGACACAGGGAACCCTAGCACAGCAGACTCAAGAATTCCTGAATTCTAATTTCAGCTCTGCTGATCTCTTTTGTGGCCTTGATCACCTCACTGATTTGGGACTCTTTCCATTGACTTCATTAGGTTTAATTGGTTTCATCAGTTTCATTGACTTCAGTGGGTTTTCAACTCTGCCTCAGTTTCCCCTGTGGGGAATTATGCATGTAGCACCAGCAATTTGGTAAGCTAGGAAAAATCCTTTCCCCCAGTAGAAGGCATCATTTGGCTCTGACTGTAGGAGGATTCTGCAATCGTTGTCAGTGTGCAATGGCCTTTATGGTCTGCATTTATACAGAAGATATCCCATGCATTGGACATCACTTGGAGAAGGCCACTGTGAAGGACACATGGTACATTATTTCCAGAAAGTTTTAGCAATGCCTTTTGCAGTGTTTCCCAAGCATTTTTGAGACATCCCAAAGCTCTTGGTCTCTGCAGATATATCTTACCTCGTGCACTTCTTCAGAACCAGCACTGTGCTGGGGTTCATAAAAGCTTTAATGTTTGCAAAGCACCTTGAAGATAAAGTGTTGCATAAATTCCAAGTAGTGTTATAGTGCCATGAGGATACAATTCAGCTTTGATTAATGCTCAAAACATGTTGGTTGATCATGGTATTTTTGGAGCCATAACCTTATTTTCTCCCAAAGTGGTTGTATAGCCAAAGACTTTCACATCACATTGTCATATGCACTTTGGCTGTCACTCCTACACTACCCAAATGTAACCTTTCATCCTTTCATTTTTTCAGAAGCATAAAAATAAGGACTGTAAAAATCCATGATTGTAGTTTAGAACTAAATAGGGAAACATAACTGCTTACTGAGAAGCAAACCTCTCCAACAGAAATGTCAGAGTCACAATGAATGCTATTATTCTACCCCTTTATGACTAGATGGGGAGTTTGCTTTCAGCCTACAGTAAATGGCAGTATACAGTACTGCCCCAGGAACAATTCAGTACTTATCATTCCTTTCTTGGTGCCATAGTTTCAGGTAGGAAACACTGCCACTGCCATATAATATTAACAGCTTGTTTTCATTTCTGTTCAGATCAGCTGGGTGGTCTAGTGTATTAGATGGGGAGGTAGAAACAGGTCTCCAACTTCTCCACTACCCAGACCCTTCTGCACAGATGGGGAGTGGCTGCCTTCTTTTCATCCTGCCCCTTCCCCTTCTGTCATGTAGGGCAAGAAATGATTTTGTCCTTGATGTCGCATGAAATATACCTATCCAACAGATGACCTGCATGGTGTCTTCTGATTTGTTTTATGAATCCATGCAGTAGGTTTGTTGAGAAATGTTTACAGAAGGCCCTGTGTGCTACGCAATGAGTTCTCACAGCTTTTCATAGTGTGGGTCATATTTTAGTGGAGAATGGTCTCATGAACCACCTCTTTTCACATTCATGGTCATGTGAACCAGCTCCAATTTCATAGGTGACAAAATTGCCAGCTCTGCCGAAGTATAGCAATGACAAACACGGATGAGGTGTAATAGGAAAGTAGGTAAATATTTTTCCTTTTCTTTATTGTGATTTAGCAGCTAGAAACAAAGAAAAGTTGCAAGACCCCTAGCAGCTGGTCAGCAGACCAAAGCTGGGAACTGACAGTACTACATGGTAAGTAATTGGATGCATTTTCAAATAACATAAGATTCCAGTGCAGTCTGTGCTAGCTGTTTGCCCTGCTATTTGGAACCATTTCTGTTGTTTAAATAAGTATAGTTAGAACAAGTAGTAATCACTTTCCTGGTTACCTTGCATTTTTTCTTGGCAGGCAGAACACTTGTGGTTAAGTGGGGTGGTGAAAACATCTTTATACATTAAGTGAGTGTCAGTGAGTAAAATAGACCCACAGAATTTACTCCTTGTGTGTGTGTGTGGGGGGGGGTGGTGGTGGAGGGAATGAGTTCATGAGAGAAAGCATAGACGTAAGCAATAAAAACATAACTGGTCATATCTAAAATTTATTAGAACCTCTGCTGTTGATTTAAATAGGAATACCTATTTGGTGTGGTGTGGTGTGGCTAAAGCAGTGACTCTCAGTAAGGGTGCCTTGGCATCCTGGGGTACCCTGAAATCCTTTCATGGATGCAACAAAATAATGCACTATTAGGTCTGCAAACATGATTCACAAGATAAACTCATAGGATGCATCCAGATGAGTGTGCACGTGCATTTCCCCAGGGAATGCTGGTGCATGCATGTTCTGGTGCCCAGCAAGTTGCCCTGGACAGGACAGGGGAGACTGGAGCCAGCACCTTGGCTGGCCCCAGCAGCCTTACCTGGCGTCCTGTGGGCCTTCCAGAGCTCTGGCTGCGGCAACTCAGCACCAGGGAGCCTGGTCAGCAGCTGGAGTGTGGCTCTGGCTGGCCAGGCTCCAGTTTTGGGCAGCACATGCTGTGGCCACGTGCGTGGCCCAGCTTTCTCTAGCGTGTTTTTTATGACACGAATCTCCCGGTGTAAAAAAGCTCCGTACCCCCACACTGCTAATTAGCAGCACAGGGAACACCTGCATGTGTGATGTGTGTGGTGCCATGGATGGGTCTGTGGCGCCACATACCGCGCATGCGTGCTCGTCTGGATATGCCCATAGATTTCAAATAGAAATCCATAGTTGTGGTCCTTCTGAGCTCTTTGCAAGAGAAACAAACTGCTCTATTATTTTTCTGTAGTCAAAAAACCCCAAAAACAAAAAATGAGAGACAGTGAAAAGTAAGAGCTGGGATTTTCCAAGGGGGAACATGAGTCTATCCAGGAGGTCCTTGAGTCAAAAAAGTTGAGAATCCCTGAGCTAAAGTGAGGGCTATACACGTTATGAATGTGAAGTGGTTGAAACAAAACTTTGCAGTGCCATTTTCTACTGGAAAATATGGTTTCAGCCAAATGAAAAAAATGTTCACAGGAAAAGAGTTTATTTTGAAGTTTTCAACAGGAAAGAGTTGATGAAATTATGTTTTCAGTTAATTTTTCTCATTTTTTTTCAATATATGTTTAAAATATAATTTGAATGGAATATTTTAAACTTTTTTGCTATTATCAACACAAATGTTGGATGTTTCTGAATCAAAGTTTCTTGGACTGTCCTGTAAGAAATGTCGCCTTTTTTATTCTGATTCATAATGAAAACAAATGTGAAAACTTACAGGAAGTAAGTTTTCTAAACTACTGGTATATTTGTATAGGAAAGATTTTTTTTGTCGTATTTTGATCAAAATGTTTCTTTTTTCCTTTTAAATCCACAAATTAATTTAATATAGTTTGAATTTTAACAGTTATCAGTAGTGGGTTAATTAAATTAAATTCTACCTCTGTTTTTACTCCATGAAATTTCTGAGTTGAAAGGTATTTTATAGGATTAAAAAAGGAGAAAATGAATGTTGTTACTCAAACTGACAGATAAAGAATACAGAACAGATCCAGTGTCCTTTAAGAATTTCAGATGAAAATCACAGCAAAGTAACTCCCCAAAGTCCTTTTTTAAATAGCACATGAATCCTAACCTCTAAATTCCCTTTTTGTCAGTGCTGTAACAATTGCCATGTTAAGTTGATTGTGGGAGTATTGGATAAACAAGGGCAACATTATACCTTTCATGGAAAATCTTGCAGGAGACAGAGGATCCAGGAAAATAGCTGCTTTGGGTGCTCTGTGATGATGCTACATTAATGGATATTCATGTGGGTCTCTCCAGTCAGGGTGAGGGGAAGGAGGGGGATAGGAAGAGCATAGCCCTGGGGCTAGAGTGAACTGCTGGGCTGTGCTAGCCCCAGGCTGCACTTGGCACATGTTAGATCAGGCTAACCCATTCCTGATCTAACTTAGTGCACCTCACCTCCTCAGGTGTACTAATTCAGATCAGGCTGGCTGTTTTTTTGCCTGATTTAACCTTCCCAAATGTCTACACAGATTGGCACTTAGATCAATCTAACCCCAGTTAGGCCGATCTAAATGTAACGTGTGCATGCACCTCAGATTTTGTTTAAAAGACTCTTAAACAGCTTATCCAAAGCGCACTGAATCAACTGAAAATTTCTCTTGGATGTATGAGTGTAGTGTGATCATGTAATGATACATAGCCACATTTGAGCGCTGTATTCAAAATACAGCACAAATGGCCTGATATTTATCTAACGTACACCCATTGCACATCAAGGTGACTTGATCTGAGCAGTGATGTTAGCTGAACTACTTCCGATTTACAGTGGGTTTGAAGGGAAGAGACTTAGCCTAAGAACCTTATCTTCAGAGATATATTTGCTATTGTTTTGTGAAAAACCAATGGAGGCTGCTATAATAACAATAATCACAACTACTTACTGCTTATTCTTTTAAAATTGAGGGCAAAGTTGTAGTGGAAAGGGAGAGACATACTCAAAATTCATAGCGTGTTAATTCTGAAATAGCAATATGTAATAAAACAACTTTCAGGTCATATTTGTTCCCATGGATGTTTATGTATTCATGCTGAATATGAGATAAGAGTGCATGTGAGGATATACAATATTAGAGAAGGAGAAAATGACTATTATACTACTTTCTACTCTCAGTTTCTTCTACAGTAATGCCCTTACACCTTTCTTTTTCAGGCTTTTTGTAGCATCCTAAACAGAAGGATATTGAAGGGAGCTGATTCTGCTTTGATCCTTATGCTTGTTGTCAAAGCGCTTGGGATTGAAGAGACTGTTGGCTACAATTGACTGTGACAATTAGGAGATGATCAGAGCCCTAGAGTGGAGCACTTAAAGGGTAATTTACATGTCAGTTTGTCGAATAAAAAAAAGATATTCAGCTAAGATTTTTTTTTTTCTCAGAGCCTTGTAAACTGCAATTTGTGCTCTGGTAAGAAAAACCTGGCAGAGGAGTTAGGATAGCCATTTCCATTTGAAAAGAGGCAATCATAAGGCCACTGCTGAGCCTATTGTCCACTAAAAATGCTGATTTGCAGTCAGTGAGTGAAAGGGTGGAACCATCACTAAATAGAACCTTGTGCAAGGTAACTCCCCCTTGGTGGCTTTTTAATGTTGGTTAAAGGTTTTATATACCTTAAATCCTACATTTACTGTCATTATAACATTGTTACTGATCATGAATGTCCTTTATCATAACAAAAAATGAATGTATTGAGGGGGTGGTAGGTAGAACGCAAGCTAACAGCAAGTTGATAGGCTAACACTGACTATCTATTGTATCAGATCTTTCTTATTCTCTTGCCTTTTGTATGCCATCACAATTTTCTTCTTGTCACCCTTTGCACTTTGCCATTCAAGCATTTTCCATAACAGTTTTCTCATAGGTTTTCCATACTTATTTACACTCCCTTTTATGCATGCTCCCAGTAGATTGTTAACATTTTGCACATTTAACCTAGAGGGGGAGGAAAAGTAAGAGGGAGGTGACAGTAGCTGTTTTAATCCAGAATTTACTGTTCTCTAAGTATTACCTGACTGCAATAAATATTGTATACATATATATTAGGCTGAGACATCATTCCAGTTAAAAAGAATAAGTTGATTATTAAATAAAGTTGTTAGTGATATTTTTTTTTTTCTCAAATGTGATTGGTCTGATAAATCTAGACTCGTGTTATATGGACTTGTTAAACAGAAGTGTCTCTGGTTTGTCAGTATTACAGAAAATGCTGCAATTTAGGGAAGGGGTATTAGGGGATTTACATACCCTCAAATATCTGTATATGCAAATACAGGTATTTATTTCAGGAATGTATAATAATATAATAACTTTTGTTTCAGGAGATGGTGTTGATTCTGGTTTTATGATGGATCTCCCCAGAACAAGATACAGTAATACGAAGGATGCTGGTTGAACCTTAGGTTTGGTTAAAAATTTGGTGTCATAATTTTGACTCACTAGCCTTTATCATTTAAGAGCTACAGGCATTACCGAGAGAACCCAGAGGCTATGATTTGGGGAAATTCAGTTGGTTTCAACAAATACTGAGCAAATAAGGAATAGGACTTATTTTGATCCTGTAGACACTGGTGAAGCTCTATTGACTTGAATATATTCCTGATATCTGCCATTGTGGGTAAGATAATAATCAGGCCATGTATATCCACAGGTCATCAGACTGCCCTTTCCTTAGCTGTATGCCCTACATCCTTAGGCATTCCGTATGCTAAGCACCAAACAATGAAACTTCTATTTCCAAATTTGTACTTACAACATGTTTTAAAGTGGATTCTGTGCTTTAAAGAAGTCTTGTGAAATTCATTCTAATTTAACTAGAGCTATTTGAAACCTTAATTTTTGTTTAGAAATGCATTTTCTCTCTCCCTCTCTCCCTCCCTCTGCACGGGTTTTCTTCTTTAAGAGCACTGTTCAGTTTGGTGGAGAAAAAAATACCGTGTCTGCAAGCTGAAAATATTGACTTCATTTCTTTTCTTCCTCTGTTCTAAACTTTCCGCGTGCCCAAATTCTCATGTGTAACGCGTCTTTCTAACAAAGGAGGAGATACATAAAAACAAACAGGAATAAATAAGAGAAGATGAAATTAAGGACAAACAGTATAATGGCACAGGGAGTCTGGGATGTCTTTGGCTTAGCTTGTTCCTGTAGGATTGAGGTAGTTGTAAATCTGTATCAAAAAATCAGGCACAGCAGGAGGTATTCGTCTCCCAGGTAATGGCTAAATGACGAGCAGATGAGCCATCGTCATATTGATTTAAGCATTTTGTTCCAGCCAGTCACAATTAACTTTGATTTGTTTTTACTTTCCTCTTACAGGTTTGCATTTAAAGCACTCTCAGAGCACTAATTGTATAAAATTCTTGTAACTGCACATTCTCCTGCTAGAGAGGTAATGAATGAATGGAAAGGCAGAAATTATTTGAGATTCTAAGCAGAGTTTCTCAGTATACTTCTCCCACTGATTTAAATTGTTGCTGAAGATGAGCGAGAAGATGAAAGTTTTATCAATGGGAAGTGCCTTTTAGAAAGTCTCTATGTTGGGAGTGTGAGCTGTTCCTAAAAAGTTCAAAGGGAGTCTTCTGGGAGGTGAGATTAATTAGGATTTTGCTATCAGACATGATTACTTTGTAAATAATCAAACTTAATATTTCCAAGACTGTACAATTTGTAAGGACTGACAGTTAGTATCAATTGAGCCTAACCTCCAAAATTGTATTTAGTGCCCCAAAATAACTCTAGGGTCCTATTGTGACCTGAAGAAGTCCTTGCATTTGAAAGCTTGTCAGCTTTATTCCAACTATGAGTAGGTCTGAAAGAAGGTATCGCTCAAAAAAAATCCTTGACTTTTGCTAGGATACCTCAGCAGCATCTAAAATGTGTAGACGTCTAGAAATTGGTAGTTAAGGACAGTGCAACTGGGTCCACAGATTTCTTCTTCACTTAGTCCTGGTCTCTTCAGACCTCTTGTACTTTTTTAAATGTATAAGGAATAATCTATACCAATATAAGCACCTTTTATAATGGTATAACTGATTCTACACCAGGGGTTGTACCAGTTTTCCTATTCCAGTTTCAAACTGGTATAAATTAAGGCATTAGTGTCATCTCCTGGGACTTATACCTTCTTATTTAACCTGAATTATAACTTTCTCTTGCCCTATGACTTAATATGTTGAAAATATACATGGCTATTTGCTCAATTAGAACTAGAAGTTTCAAAAGTTATTTAGGCCTGGGGTATCGGAGCTCCTCTGCTAGTTGCATTCGGTTAGTGCAATGTGTTGATTGATTAGTAAGATGGTTTTAGGAATAAAATATTGTTTTCAGAAAAGGAATTTAAAAGAAAGGTACCTAACTTTATAAGGCACTTAAATGGACTGATTTTCATTGAAGCCCAAGTTATGACTACTCAGCATCTTGAAAGTTGGATCATTCAGGTGTTGAACTTTAAGCACCTAATAGGAAAAATCTGAGCCATTGTCACTGGAGTTTGGAACTACAATGAATGTTCATTTTACAGTAATGTATGTACAGCTCATCACTGGTAGGTTTATATAACTAAACTGGATCCTCAGGTGGTTTATATCAAGCTGCCTTTACCACAGGCAGTAGCGATATGGTGATTCATACCCCACTTCCCATAATATTTAGCAATTTGTGAAAATACAAATGTTGATGATCACTATATATCAGAGTTTAGAAACAGTCCATTACTACTAATAACCAATGTAGAGCTGTGTTTTCAAATGTATTTAGTCCTTAGAGTCAGGGATTTACAAGAGTATCTTCACAGGTAAGTCCCCTAAAATGGGGTTTAGCCACCAATCTGTACTGCTAGATTCCTAAATACATATGAAAATATGTCCCTGAGAATTTTTATTAATATCAATATTTTATTATTCATTCACAGTCTTTAGCTCTTCTGCCACACTTTTTTCCTTCATAGATTTCTCAGTGCTTTGTAGATGAGGTTGTTATACCCATTTTGCAGATGACAAAACTGAGGCACATAGCAGTGAAGTGACTCACCCCAGGCACTTAAGCAGACTAGGAGGAAAGCTAAGTCTTTAAAGAACTAGAAATCAGCACGAGGGAACTGTGGTGCTGGTGGTTGGAAATGAAGGAACATCTCATGCTTATATAGGTCTGTTATAACGGCGAAGGTTGAAAGGGGAGGCTAAGTGCTTCGCTTGTGCTTTCACAGAATGTCAGTGGCAGGTCAGGGAGTTCACGTGGAATCTTCCCAGATGTTTTCACACGTGCTCGGAGTGGGGGTGGATGGGAGGGGCACTTTAATTAGAGAGGCTCTGAGATCTGCTCTAATTAAAGCACCACAGTGTCTCATGTATCAGTGCTTCCCGTGCTTCCAAATGGCGGCAGGGACAGTAACTAAAGCCTGTCAAATAAGCTAATTGGCATGCTCCAGCAGACTTGATTAATTGAGTCTGCTCTGATGTGTTGTAATTACATCACATTGAAGTAGCCTCCCGGCACGTCTGCAGGTACCCCCAGACTTTAGGCTGTCACATTTACTAGTGAGCTATCCTTCACTTCCTGTGCTGATATGGGAGCAGTGTATAGTGGAACGGAGAGGCTTTTGAAATGGAAAAATTAAGGCACTTGTTCTTTCCCTCTCCCATTCTCTCCATTCACTGTTACCTAGGACTTCTTTGCATGGGTGTCTGTGACAGCAAAGGGGCAGCAAAATAGCTGAGGATGCTTTCTTAAGGACTGCCTAAATGCAGAAGGCCCTTTTCTCTGTTGCTCTGTGCCCTTTTCTGCAAAAGGCTCCAGTGCAGGGGGGACACTTTGTGGAGGGCTTGGCATTTTTATACAGTAGTGACTGTCCTACTGCAGTAACCTGTCCTATTACAATAACCGGCACAAGGGACCATGTTGGCATAGAAATGCTTTCTTCGTTACATACTCGGGTTCTTTGCACCTGAAACACTCCTGATCAGATTGAATGTTTTTTCTTTCCCATTCCCCTTCTAGCTCTATTTATTCCCCACATTCTGCTCTTATACCTCCCCCAGTGCCTCACTAGTATCATATTCCTTCCTCATTCTTCATCCAGGAAGCATGGTTTCATACTATCCTTCTGTGAGCCCTCAGGCTGTAGTCCTTTCCCCCACTTCATATTCCTTCACCAGTAATGAACTTGGTCCTCAGTGTCTTTTAAATGAAGGGCATTCTTGACTTCAACAGAGCAAGACAACAGCTCTGACTAGATAAGAGCAGGAAAGTGGAGAAGTAGGAATGTATAAGTAAGTGCAATTAAAATAATATCCCTTTCCCCACACTCCAAATCTTCAGTCATTTCCACAACTAAACTTGAATTGACTCTTCAGTGTTTCCTCCCTCCTCCTTTTCATTTCTGGCTGGGACTGGCAGCAGAAGAACTTGGATTAGAAATAACAATATCCCGTGAGAGTCTGTTCCCATGAGATTTCCAGGAGCAGAACCACCAAGCATCTCAGCACAGTCTGTTTTTTCAAGATTTCATCCCAGTGTTGCAGAATTAGGGCCAACTCCTCTGCTGGCACAAGCAAAGGTTGTTCTGCTGGGGTCAGTGGTACTATGTGCATTTACACTCGTAGGACCTTTGGTTGTACTGAATTTTAGATAAGGGAATGTATCATTTGGATGCAAATTCAAATTTAATCTATTTGTTTATCCATGGATAAAACAGCTTTGCAGTAGGTACAGTAAGATGTTTGTGATTATGGGTAGTCTTCTAATTTAGTGTATTTTCTGACATATTTTAGACCCATATGCTTCCCATTGATGTCTTTACATAACGGAGTCTTTGGAAACTTAACCTACTGAAGGACAGAATTTGGCCTTCAAAATCATACTGCAACCTCTGTCACCCTCAGCACACCATAGGTGTGGCTCATAAATTAGATCACTCCCCAGAACACCCTATTTGGCTTGGAGAGGATAATACAGTTTGAAAACAGCAGTTTAGTGTCACCCAGAGATTTTTTTTCCCTGTGCTCACCAACAGTGCATTACACTGATTTGCACCAGCTGAGGCTTTAGCTCAGAACTGTTTTGTAGAAAACTGCCCATCCATTCAATGTGAAAGAGACAAGAAAACGGTAGCTGAAGAACCTGAGAACCTTAATATCTTTGAATTGTATTTGTCATTAGCTGGCAGAAGCAAATACACTTTCCATTCATCTGTGAGCTACAAATACAAAGTTTTACTCTGTCTTGGCTGTGTTAGAAAAACACATTATACAAGCAGTTGCTGAACGCTTTTTTTTTTTTTAAACTAGGAAATGCTGGAGTTTTGCAAGGTACTTGACTAAATTTCACAGGAATATGTTCATCATCCAATAAGCTAGATTTCTGGCATTTCCAAAGGTGCTGAGGTTTGTCATATCAATCTTCTACTGTTTGACATAAGAACATTGCATAATATGGAGGGGTTATGCACCAAAGCTGTCATCGCCTAGCACAAAGCCACTTGCTGTAGTATAGTAAAACCGTGACTTTACCGTTTTGTCTGGGAACCTGCATGGATGACCTTCCTCTTATGTCTGTTCAATCGGAGTCTACGCTTGCTATGTTTTGACTGGTGCAGAAGAGAGGAAAGATGAAGGGCTACATTGCCAAAGATGAAGGGGTCTATGGTCTACAGCCTTTGGGTCTACAGTTACCTGGCTATAGTGGTCACAGACCTGGTAGGCCGGGGCTGAAATTCTGGGTTTGGTGCAGAAGCTTCTGGGGCTGTCTCCCACCATGCCTGTCAGTAGGGAGGGTGGATTTTGTACAGACTTTGTGCAGACTGTGCATGTGAGAGAATTTTACTTTCAACACCTACCAAATAAGAACAGACTGGGTAATGCATGCAGAACTCCGGAAATAAATATGGCCTTTATCACAACTGTGAAGAAATATTAATTTGTCTTTACCAGGAACCTGCTTTTATACATTGATTAACCGATTAGAGAGTTTGCTGATTGAAATAAATGGGGTAAAGGCAGAGCTTTTTAATTGGCTGAACTGGTTGGGATTGATGTAAACCAAAAGTAATCCTGTTCAAGCACACGGCATGGCTCTGAATTACAAAGGTGTATTTGGGAGCAGAATACATGTGGAACGTAATGTTCCTTTATGTGGATGCCCCTTTGTATTACTCTGGCAGCATAAAGGGTGCAAAGGACCTTAGTGCCAAGGAGAATCAGATCCTCAGAACAGTTAACTTGTTAGTAAGCATATTTTAGTACCTTGTATATAGACAGACCCCATAAAATCAAATAGCAAAAGTCAGGTAGATTTACTTCATTTAGATAACTCAGGAAAGGCCTTTGTGGTGTGCTCCGTAGCATAAGGTGTTAGAGCCATGAAAGCACAACAGCAGATTTCTGTTTGGTATGGTGTCAGAAACTACAGGGTCAAAAGAACCTGCAGATTTATGTGCTTTTAGTCAGATTTATATTGTCAGGTCTCTGGCCCTTTCATGATTCAGAACTAGATTTTGACCTCATTTATACTGATGCAAATTGGATGTAAACCCAGTGAAGTCAGTGGAGTTACACTTCTACAAAACCAGCCTTGGTGAAAGCCAGATCAACTCCTATGTTTGCACTGTTTGCAGTTCTTTATGTAATATTTAAGTTGATGAGGAAATGAGCTTTCATATTCTGTATTTATCTGGAAAGTGTGAAGGAAAATGGGGTGCTTATTATTAATAATCAGAAGTCAAGTGTCTAAAGGTCTATTTGAACTGTAAGAAATGGGTTTTTAAGAAGTTTCATTAAACAAACTATTCATATAAGAATCTAAAACTTAACATATTAATTCATGTACTTTTCCTTTAATCTCTGATTAGCAAAAAGTGTGGAACAGATGCTTTTCCTCTCTTTTCATCAATCGCGAACTTTTGCCTCCTCCTTTTAAAATGCAAAGTATGTTTCACAATTTGGAAAGTGTTCACAAAAGATTACTTCATAGTATAAATTCAAGTGGCTTTTCAGGGGGATACATTATATTCTAGCCATTTGTGATTGTCTGCAACTGCTATTGTGTTAAAAAAAAAAAAAAAAAAAAAGTTGCTACCATCTCGCTAAACTTTCATCAACATCTCAGCATAATTTGTGACATATGTTACTTATGAGCCATAAATTACCTCTTGTGAGGAGTATGGAGCCAGATCCTGAGCTGTGGTATATTGGCATTGTTCTATGGAAGCCTGTGCAACTATGCTAATTTTCACTGGCTGAAGATTGGGCTCACATACTCACTCAGCCATTCCAGCTTGACATGTTTATTCTAAGAAAAATAACACAATAACAAGATACACTTCTGATGTCTGAATTTCTTTTCCCTTCAGAAATAAGCTGCTGTTATCAAATGACCGGGTCTTGCAACATTCTTTAGAATCCTCCTCCCCTAAAGCAAACCGTTAAAAATAAAACCAATGACACTTGAGTGACATTTTGGGCAGAAGAGTCGGTGTATCGGGTGCCAGGTAGGCAGCACATGAGAGATGTGCGCACTCTCTGCCTTTGCCACCATTTTGTTGCTGCTCTGGAAGGCGGCAAATGGTGGATATTGTTTCTTTGCAAAGTATGGTTTTGTACTGGATCCATGTGCAAAGTGTAAACATGTCATCAGTCCTCATTCGCTATATCCAAAAACATTCCCCATGTCCATATTTGATTTTCAAGTGCATCTGTGCACTGATTGAAACCCTCCCAACATGCTGCTACACAAATGCAAAACCCACACATTTCTGATTTTGAATCAAGCAGTCTTATGCTCCTTCACTCCTATTTCAAAGTTTGCTTGAGAGTTGAAGTACATGCCCTTATAACATATAGTTGTTTTTGTTGTTGTTGTTGTTTTTTTAAATCTCTGACAAAGAGATCCCTATGCTCATCTCGGGGGCATGGTGCAGTCTTTTCCATTTCCCCCCTATTTTTGCCTTTGGAGCCTGCTTTCATTTTCACAGCTTATTTATCCTTTGTTTACAATTACATATGCTTTTAAGCAACAAAACCCACTTTTAAACAAAGGAAGCAAAAATCTGAGTTTTAATGTAGGGAGTTGAATCACAAACAGGAGGGACTCTTCAATTAATGTAGAATTTAAAAAGGAGAGAGGAAAAAAGCTCACTAAGCTACAAGGGTCCTGAAAGAGGTGAATTTCATATTCAGTATGGAACATTTTCCTTTTTAACATCGATTGGAAACCATGATCAGTTCAAAGTTGTAATTTTAAACAGAGGATTTTGCTGCATCTAACATTTTTCTACCCAAAGTACAAGAGTTACCTTAACTGTGAAGCTCTGTAGTAGCCTTGGCCTGTCATTTTTAATCAGGTTGTTTTAGGTAATTTTTGTTATGCCCCTCATTACTGAATTGTTTATCAATAGGTGCACCAAGTGTCACTAGCTTTTCTCATCAAGCCAGGTCTGACAAAGAGCTGCAGTGCATGGGAAAGAGGCAGCTAGGTGAAACTAATGCCATAGATGTTTGATTCATTAGGAGCTTATTGTTAACGGGGATGTCTGATTGTAAAGGCTCAGTCAAGCAAAAGAGTGCAGAGTAATCAGTCGGATTTATAGTTTGCAGGGCTCAAAAAAAAAATCAACATAAACCTTTGGATATAGCAGAAACACAAAAATCCCCTTTGGGCAGCCCTAACCTGAGACCAGCCAAATAAGGTCATGCTACATGAAGGTTGCCTGTTAGGTGATGGAAGATATAGGAGGATTAGAGCCATATGGCATGGCCTATCATACCTTCTGACTTAAGATAACAAAGCCAAGCTTTGTGCTTAGCTGTTTTTGACTGACATCATCAATTTTATTTTATGTTGGTCACCTCCGGTAACAGGAAAAAATGGCCTAGGGTTGATAACACATGCCTGGGTTTTGTTTTGTGGTTTGTTTTTTTATTTTTTTTTTTGGTTTTTATTTTATTTTATTTTTTTTAGTATTAAGATGCCTTACAGCTAGTTCTGTGCTGTAAAAAATTTCAAAGAATTAGTAGCTTGTTCTTCTATCAACCATCCTCCAGCAACTGTCAGCCGTCCCCCCCCTCACCCCCCGCCTTGTTTTCAGTTTGTACCTTGCAAATGAGAGACAGCCTTATTCAGAACCAGATGTAAGGCTCCTAGAGAATGAGCGTAAGCTGTTGTACTTTAAGCCTAATGGGAAGTTTTATATGCAAGGGCCTTGAACTGATTAGTATAATTCCCTCTTTAATACAGCTGTCCCTCCAGATTAAGGTAAACCAAATGTTGCAATCAGAGATTAGTGTACCTTGCCAGTTATTAACATCCCTGGTTGCTCAGCAAGCACGTCAGACACTAATGCTGTGTATTTATTTGCCACTTCCACATTGTAACTTGAACTTCTGCACCTGTCAAAGCATTCCAGGGAAGAGAGGGGTATTATTGGAAAGCAAAAGTTTTATACCTGTTACACCTGTTTTGTTTTGTCACAGCCTAAAAGTTTCTTTTTTTCTTGCCAAGAGTGCCAGGTGGTTTAATCCGTTACTCTGCTGGTTTTATGAAGAAAGACCATGTATGATAAATTGCATTTGCTACTCCTCATCTGCTTTCTCTTATCCAAGCCACTCACCTAAACTGTTTTGTTTCCACCCCCTTTTCCCCTTTGTAAGAGAGTCTTTCTCCCTCTGCCCCCCCCTGCAGAGAGGATGAGAATGGGTGTTAGAAAAATCAGCACCCTCTCCTGTTGTGCTCTAATCAGTTAGTGGTGCCTCTATCACAAGGTGGGTCACACAGTTGTCTTATTACATTTAGCAGGATATCCTGTCCACCAGCAGCACAGAGGTCAAGGAAGACAATGTCCTGCCTATCACCAAAAGATCTTTGCCTCCCCTCACTTGATCAGATTTTGCAGATACATATATACTATAAACATACAAAGCAAAGAGGGTTGAGCGTCTCTTGTGCTGTGTGGAGGAAATGGATCAAGTCAGGCCATTCTAAATTACTCAAAAGCATTTAACTCTTAGCAGGAGTGTTAAAATAGCTGTAAATGATAGAAAATTAAAAACAAAGAGATTTCACATGCCGAAAGAAATGGTGCCATGGGGCCTACAAACTTTATTTGTATGAAAATGATCTTGAGGACCCTGTGCAAAAAAGCTTAAATGAATAGCAGAAGACCAATATGGTCAGGTGCCTGTACACATGCAGGACACTCGCTCTGATGCGTTCTAATTAGAATGCATCGGAGCAGACTCGATTAATCGAGTCTGCTGGAGAGTTCTAATTGGAATGCTTTGGTAGCCTCGCCGTTCCATGTATTCAGTGTCCCTGCATTTCAAAATGGTGGTGTGGGCACTTTAACCAAAGCTTATTGAACAAGCTTTGGTTAAAGCAGCCTGCCACCATTTTGCGATGCTTAATTCAGATCACACTGTGAGTGTTTTAATTAGAGTGGCTCCTGAGAGCTGTTCTAATTAAAACATGCCCCTCCCCCCAAACCTGGATCATGTGTATAGACTCCTGTCCTCTCTGAGACAAAAAATTAAACCTGTTTAAATGCTCCATTATTTACATAGTGAAGCCAGGCTATAGCTATAGCTTCTGAGACATTACTGTTTCCGAACAAAGACTATGTTATAATCCCCACCCCCCATTTCATGGGTTCCTTATTAAAAGATAATTGACATAAGGTCAAAAGGCCCATTTTAGCACAATCCCCTAATAGCACTGGGTTTGCAAAGTTTACTGCCTGCTGTACACTGTCTGCACATTATAGCTTAATTGCAGATTTTTAAAAGACAAAATATGTTCATATCTTAGGAATTATGTCTTGCAGCCTACTAAATATGCTAATGCAGTACTAAGCAGGGATAAAGTTCTTGCCATACCACCCAACAGTTGCGTGGGACACGCTGCCAAGTTATTGTTAATTGTAAAGCACAAGCAGGCTTTGCAATCCATCTTAATTGTCATACTTACTTCAGGTTTTGTGATAAGGCTAGATGTTCTGTTTAAAGTGACAATGTTGACAAGGGGAAAGGGTGTGGGCCTGAGCTTGTGGTTCTGGAGGGTTATGTGTTCTGACCTGCCGTAGGTTGATATGGACAGTCTGCAAAGGGATTTTAGTTGTCATGGGGTCCCCAGGCAGTTGAATAGAGTGACTGTCTGTCCTGCTTTTTCCTGTTAGGATCCTGACACGTGGAGCATTGATGAACTCAGCATAACGTTGAATAGGAGCTTTTTGGCAGCTGAGACACAAGGGCTAAGCTGCAGGTCAGAGATAACACTAGTGCAGATCTCCTCATGCACACAGTTAGTAGCATGCTTTCTTCCCTCCTGAGTGCAGGAAATAGCTCATGTTAAATACGTTCACTTTTCAGTTTTCCTTTCTTCTAAAATGGAGCTTGACAGATTGGGCTTTTCAGCTCCCCCTTTTTTTCACCACCTCTGCTTTCTACCTCAGAAATACTCTTCAGGAAGCAGGAGTTAATCTTGGTGAGGAAACGATAAGGTGATACTTGATTTTTCAGGGGAAAGCAGAAGGATATGAAAGCCTGGTAACTGCACAGAAGCTTACAGGCCTCCCTTTTTAAGGCTTCCCTTTGCTTTTCCTTGAGAATCACAGAAGCCTGAAGGCCTGGCTGGAGGTAAAGTTTAAATAGCATCTGGAATAGGAAGGAAGTGTTAGGAAGGTACACTGATAAAACTGCTTCCCCATACTTTTTCTATCAGCGAGAAGGATCAGGTGAATTGGGATGTTAGCGTCCCAACTTTGATGCATCCTGGCTGGCACAGAAACGTGTCTTTGAAGTTGTTTTATGTTCAGCCAAGTTTTTTACATGATTAAAAAAGAAAGAGCATGAGCATTGTCTTTATTAACTGATGTCAAGCTGGCATCCTGTGTACTGGGACAATGTACACATTTCTATCTGGTTTTGGCATTAGTATTAAAATTGCATTAGCTATTAAAATGTTTATATTAAGAGATTAACAGAGATCTGAAGAAGGGAGGGGGCTTATTCTTTAATAATGGGGTCAGTATATGTGTATATTCATGTAGTGCTAGAGAAAGATAAAGGGAGGCCCTCTGTTTGCAGGCCAGGCTAACATTCCCAATTTTGCTTCATCGGAGCCATGATTTGGTGGGGCTGCTTCTAGTGGTGAGAATGTAATTTATTCCTCAATGCCCATGCACTCCTCCTTCCTTTTGTTGGAACTGAGACCAAGAATGTTAATTAGGGACAATTATAGTAGTGCATTTACTGATGTAGACACTTGTCCAGTAGGAACTTGCGGGCACCTTTTTTTAGCTGGGTCTTTTCCTGTGAATGTATTTAGCACTCCAGTGATTTCATGGGTATAGGCAGGATCCTGGCAGACATTAGAGATCCAGATTCCAGATCCTGGCAGATGTTACAGATCCAGATTTCATAGGTATAGGCAGACGTTACAGAACCTTGAACGGTATATACATTTGAGGAGTTTAGATTGGGCAAAGAATGGCCAGCCTGGTCTAGCGTAGTTCATCTAAGGAGGTGCATTACACAGATCTAACCACATTTTTGTGTGTATTAAAAACACAGCTTTGAGGCTGGGAAAGCCCACCTGCTTGCCTCAGCCCCAGGGCTATGTTTTTCCTATACCCTTTGGGTTTATCTTATGAGTTATGCATTGGTGTTTGCATACCTAACAATGCTAATATTGCACAACAACTTATGTCACCTTTGGCACCTGTGGCACCCTGGACTGCTATGGCACCTGGCTAAAATCTACAAATAAAATGTTTTCGTTCTTTTCCTTAGGGGAACCTCTAGTTCTGTGGTTGGCTTGCTGTATGGGGAAGGAGAGGTGAAGAATCCCATGGTTTGTGCTGTTTGTATACAAGGACCATTTCCCTGCTGTTGGATGGTTCCAGTTTTAGCTTGGAATGAAGTATTAGGAGCTCAACGTATTTTCTTCACTAAATTGTGAAATTTATTTTGACGTTTATATTAAGATACCTTAATATAACTATAGTGTTGAGTTTGCCCCTTTCATTCCAGGCAACCTTAAAACACTGTACGAGAGCTTTAAGACCTGGCTTTTGTTTCATCTTGGCTACAACTTCCAGTATGAAATTGAGCAAGTCACTTAATCTGCCTCATGCTTTCCTCTGAATTATGGGGACAATATTTTCAAACAACCCTGGGAAGTTTGTGGGACATGAATGATTGTACGTAAGGTGTTCAGCTTCTAAGTGTTGAATGCTAAAGGAAAATAATAATAAATATAAAGACGCAGTAACTCACTCTGCTGAGTTTGGGCATCTGGTTTTCAAGTGGCCATGGACAGACCCCCCCCAAAAAGGAAAAAAAATGTACATCAGAATAACAGAAGAGATTTCTCATTAGAGACATGCCCAGACAGGGAAAAAAATAATTTTTTTTTAGTAATAAAAAACTGAAATAAAATGCAAATATTTTTCTAAACAGGTGTTGAAGAGTAAAAGCCTGCATCAGAAATCCTAAGTCATAAAGCTCAGGATAGGACAAAGAACAAAGGCTTAGGTCCTAAATGGTAGAACTCAATGGGCTTCTAGAGTTTCTGAGTAAGGATGAGGCGCTTTCTAGCTCGGTAGATTTTGATAAGAAAGTATGTTTAAGAAAAAGGCTGACAGAGAAGAGGCAAAAGCTTACACAGTTAAATACCTAATTGTAATGCACTGAATACAGCAAATGACTGGCAGTTGCGGAAAGGGGCTGACCAAATCATTTAAAAATAATGGTGTGCATGCACATGCATGTGAACGTGTGCACATGTGCATGCACACACATGTACATACATGCAAATGTACACACACACACACAAATGTCTGGATATGAGAGGGAAAGCTCATACCCCTTTCATTAAGGAGAAGGATTAATCTATTTGCTTGAAAAAGCTACAATAGAAAATGTCAATATTTTCTTGGTACAAAGGGATATTAATACATATGTATTGTAAAATGTAAGACCTTTATTGTAATTTAAATAGGCTGTCTGTGTTTAGTAAAAGAATACATAAGTTCTTCAGGCCATCTGCTGCAGTTAGATATTAGGGGGAGAAAAGAAAGGCATAAGGTACAAAATCCCAAACAAGAAATCTTCCTGCAAATTATAAGAATGTCTAAGGTAAGACAAAAAACAACAGCAACAACCAAAAAAATAACCCTCTAAATCACTGATGCTTCTGGCAATACCAAGTTCTGAGGCCTGAGAACACAATAGCAAATACTTAATAACCATGGGAAGAAATAATCTTCTTTAGCCATTCTTTTTATAAGAACTCTTTGTCCATTCTTATCTGGGATATTTAAAATTTAGTTTAAAATAGTTGGGGGGTGAAGGGTAGGGGAAGAACCCTCCTGAAGCAATCAAATAATTGTCTTTACAGGATCAAAAGAGCAATAAGTGCTTTACAGACAAAGAACCATGATCCCAGCCACAAGAACTTACCATCTGAATTTGCAGGTGACCAAGTGAGAGAGGGTAACGTTAGGGTAGGGAGACTATGGGGTGATGGACAAGGATTACAGTAGTATAATCATATACTTACTCAGTTTAGGCACGTCTACGTCTTAATAGGTCAATTACTTTATGTATCTTTATAATGCAAAGCTAATGATTATTTTCCTCCCTCAGGGTGAAGTGCAAAGGATCTATTTTCGTTTCCTAGAAGGGCGAGGGTAAGCAGTCTGTTGACTACGTACTCTCAGGTAATCCTGATACTTCTGCATTCCATCTTTATAATGCCTTATTTCTGCTGTGGGTGTCACTGCACATATCGGGTCAAATTTTACCTTTGGCAACACCAGAGTGACTCCACTGACATTACTGCAGTTATTTTAGATTCACACTGGCATACCTGAGGGCAGAATCCAGGCCGTTTTATTGACAGAAAAAGGGAAACACTCTAAGTGAGATTCTGATCTCGTTTAAGCTGGTCTAAAATATAGTATTCCCATTGCTTCTAAGGATTTTTTTTTGGCTTGTAAATAAAAACGTGATCCGTCTCAGTCTCCCTACCTCAAAATATTAAAATCATTCTAAAGAAGACATGGGGAAGCATTCAGATGGGAGGCTGCAGTATGTTAGTGGGTGATCTATTACTAGTTTCTTAAGGGCAGAGCCACACTGAACATTATTAAGGAACAGGACCTTTGACTATTCCACAGGCATTACTCTATGTTAAATGGTAAAGTGGTCCTTACTGAAAACAGAGTATTTTCTTCTAAGACCCTAGGATCCCACAAAGTCTATAGCTATGTAATGATGGACAGTCCTTGTGGACCTGTTGGAATTGACTCTGCCTTTGTCTTTTTCATGATGACTCCTATTAGTAAACTCGAATATAAATAGGAAGTGACATTTCCTTTGCATTGTCTGAAGTGCATTTGTTCAAGAAGAATGCTAGGGGCTGAAATCAAGGTAGCTGAATAGCAACTCTAAAACAGGAGAGTTTATTCTCAATATGCTTAAATTATGCTTCTTGTTAATTAGATGAACCCAGAATTTCATTGCTGTCAGAGAAGGGCCTAAATCTTAATGCACGTTTGAGGTTCATATTTCTTTAACATAAATTTATCTTGAATTGTTTGTTCTTTGCTGGAACAATAGGTTATATTTTCTTTTGTTTGCTGGAGGAAATCTTGAATTCTGAAGAGAAAGAGGGTGGGGATACTGTGTCTCTTGGAAGCACTTTCCTGAGACAGCAACTCAGTAAACGGCACCAACCCTCTCCTGGGTGAAGGGCATGGGGTATGGCAGAATTACTTTCACAGCAGCATTACTGTTTTTTTTTCTCTTTCACAGATGCTTTTAAACCTGGTGAGCTTTTTTTTTTTATTCCACACTCTTTTGCACATAGAATATGCTTCAGTCCCTTCTTTTTTATTTCTTGGTTTTTTTACTATGTTAGCTTGAAAGAATTATAGTGCAAGGGGAAATACCACCCCAGTAGATAGCAAGGAAATAGATGAGTATGTGTGAGAGCATCCCAATTAAATTAACTTAAGCAAGAAAAAAAATTGTTTTGTGTGCAGCAATGTTAGTTGCCTTGCCAGTCTGAAGCTGGCACTGTGGGTTTGCTGTAATCACTGAGCTGAGAAAGAGACACAGGGTTTTTTTTGTTTATTTGTTTGTCATCACGAAGTCGAGCAAGACTTAAGCAGTGGCACACATAACACTTTTCCCAGTGCTTTGAACTGTGGATCTTCTGGGGGCCTAATGCTTGCCCCTCACCATAGCCATTTTTTTTTTTTTGTCCCTCCATTAAAACCAGAATTTAAATAGAAGCATTAATATAAATACATGATATTAGCTTTGATAACATTTTCTTTCTTTCCTTTTTTAAAATGGGCTTGGGTAAAGACAATTAAATGTGCAATTTTCAGCATTTGTTCTTTCCTCGGGCAATCTCTCTTTCTTTTTTGTCCCACGTAGCATTCCTCATTCTCAGCCAGTTGTCAGGTAGTATAGATTCAGGATGGCATCTTAGGTTCGCTTTAGTACAGCATGACACATTGGCAAATTCCCAGAATAAGATTTTTTTGGACACTATGCAATATACTGCGGAGTAACGAGTTCAGCATGGGGCCGCTATATAAAATAGTTCAAAGAATAATAGAAACAAATGTATATTTGACAAGAAGGAATAAAATGATCAAACAAAATGACAGATAATAATGCTGGGGAAAATATTACCTTCAGTCAACCAATCAAACCCAGAACATTTCCGGCACTGGAACCAATAATCCTATGTCATTTGAAGAATAGCTTCAAAAGGCCTGTGTTATTAGATATTTTGTATGCAGTTGGTTGCAGAACAAAAACTGAGATCTTAGAAGTTTTTCTTTTACTTCAGGGGGTAGAGTCTCTGCCCCATTTGGTTTCTTTGGTTCTGCTCAGGCAGCTTCCAGGGAGCAGAGACTCTGGCGCTATCCCGCAACACAGGATTTCCCCAGAAGGCAAAGACACCCGGCATACGTGGTTTCCATATTTTTCTTCTCACAACCTTAATTGCTCAGTGTGTTACAGGCAAAGAAGGGGGTGTTTTGTAGGCTGGAAGGTGTGGCTGGAATATGTTGCACTCTAACTATACTTGGCTGGCAGATGGTACATTCAAGGCTGTTGCTAGCCGGCCAGCATGTTAGAGGAGTCTTAGGGGCTGCTCTAACTTGCTTTCAGAGCTCCATGCTAGACACAGCAGATATGTACTCTTGCACTTGTAAATTTATTTGCAGTGCCCCTGAAGCGTGATGTGGTTTTTAGAATTGCTCTGTTCCTGGATCCGCCACTCACTTTACTGCTTAACACCTTGATTTTTTTAGGGCACAGTTATGTTTACACACTTTTTTTAAAGTACTTCGAGGGCCTTAGAAGAAAGGTACAATATAAAGTGCAATGAGTCATTGGAACAAGACTTCAGTGAGGAGAGGATGGATCTGAAAAAGGATTCACCTGTCTCAGTTGTGCCTGAAGCCAACTATTTTTACATACTTTGCCATGACAGCATTGTGCATGTTCCCAACTCTGAAAAGAGAAAACAAAAAAACCAAAACAATCCCTTGTCATCCCCAAGATATTTAAGAATATATTCCATAGAGTCCCAATTGAAAATTGTTGCTAAAATAAGGCTTAAGAAGTTTGGCACAAGAAGAGTTATCTCAGGGTGAAAGCGAATGCCGGTACACAGTGAATAAGGTATGTGCCTCTAGTGTCTGCATATGTCTACAATGAGAGAAAGGGGCATAGGTATGTCAATAAGCTTCTAGAAGCTTTATGAAGCTACAGTGAAGGATAGGCACACTGACCTAGGGGAGAGGAGGAGAGGAGTTCAGCATCTTGAGTTCTGTGTAGGAAGGAGAGAAGTGGTTTCATAGATGTCATTTATAAGTGAAGCAGGAAGATACTTCAGAAGTCTTTAAGTGGAAGTTTCTGGGAGAAGGGGCATCTATCAGAAAAGAACAAAATAACTAACATCCAGGATGCTGTAAACCTTAATATGCCAGGCATACTTCAGGGACCGTGACCCGGATGCAACTTACAGTGTGTGTTCAAGGGGTGAGAGAGACTCTTGCACTGTGAGTGTAAAAGGGAAACAGGAATTTAAATGTAAAAGAAACCTGGGGATGAAGGAGTGACTCAAGGTGTATGCCTGGAGAACCAGTTGAACTTCCCTTCTTAGTGAGTATTTCACCAATTGGGTTCTTTTAAGAGGCCATTATTGGGCCAGTTAGGGGAAGCAGACCCATAGACCAGGTACAGACATTACTTTTACTGCAATGGCCAGGTACAGACTTTTATTGGTATAAGTGATCAGAAACCAGTCTAAACCCATAACAGAAAAGAAGTTCAGCAGACAAAGACTGGTTTAATAATCATGGTTCACTTTGATCACTCATCCTGCTACAGACCTGTGGTAGACCACTCTGAATTTAGAAGAGCGGATCATTTGAGGCAATTATTTATTTCCCTAAGTCCTTTCAATGCTTTTTCCAGGCAGTGTACTTGTTGTCAGGTAATAGGCCTTGCCCAAGAGCAAAATTGGAAGGCATTTGTCTTCTCTAGGTTGATTGCAGACTTTAAAAACCCCCCTCAAAAATACCCTGGTGATTTACTTTAAACTCGGCATATTTCTGCGCCGAGCCCAGCGCATACCCAGAAGAAGCAGTGTGTTATTGGAGCCGGGTCATCCAATGTCAGTAGATGGGAGCTACTAGATAAAAGTGCCAAAAAGCCCTCTTGAAACGCCCCATCTATAGAGTTTCTGTGGAGCTGGGTCGAACTAACATGCTGCTTCTTCCAGTAAAGCACTTTATTTTTTTAATGTCTGCAAGCAGCCTCCGACAGGTACAGCATGAGTACTCACAACATGAGCATCTCCTTAGTAATGTCACCTCACTCCAGCTCAGGAGCTTCAGCCCCAAATAAATGTTTTAGTGTAAGAAGAAGTTTAATCAATTCTTAATTTTCTTTTAAACTGATATTACCTTCCCTGCCCCTTTTACCTTTCCAGAACAGTTAGAAAAATCTTACAGCTATCTTGCACTGGGTTGGATGACACCATAGACGTCATTGCTATCAGCCTACCACAATCCTGAAATAAAGTTTCTTAGGCTCTGCTCTAACATGCTGGTTAAGCACATGCTTAACTTTTAAGTACATGAATGGTTCTGTTAAAAGCAGTGGGACTACATTACTCACATGCTTCAAAGGAAATGTATTTAAGTGCTTTGTTGGAATAAAAGGGCTTCATAGCACTTTTTTTTTAAATGGAAAAGATAGTATTTAACTAAAAATAGCTTAGAGGCCTCTAAGCAGTCTTCCTGGCTAGTTTTCGGTAGCATCTGGTTTGCTCTCCATATGGACCTATTGTTTTATTTTGTTTGCAGAGATTTTACCTATATAAAGGAGTTTTCTTTTTTCTTTTTAAGATGGCATGAAGTATTTTAAATGGATATTTTGAATCTGGAAAACTATTATTATCAGCAAGCAAAGAATCGTTAATGTGGCAATCAGCCCTAATCAGTACAAAGGCAGTCAGGGGAGACATTGTGTTCTGCAGAAGATGAGGATTTGTAAAGTCACCGATGGTCCATTTACTTATGTGAGTTTCAGCTGCAATGGGCTTCCACTCCTCCGACAGGCTGCAGTTGCATTTGGAGATAAAACTGCAGTAAGGATTGATGCCCACTGCAGTTACGGTTGTGGAAAAACAAAGAGTTTTAAAATTCATCTTTAAATGTTTATGTTCATGTTAATGGTTAATGCTTTCTGTTTTTTTCCTCCCTCCTTTAAAGTTGTAAGAAAATGAGCCCTACGGGAAGTGAAGGAATCATTCAGGCAAAAGGAGTGGTTTTCCTAAGCAACCGGATCAAAGTGAAAACTCTCAGAATAGCTTACTCACAGGTTTCCTTTTGCACATAGGTTCATCAAAAGTATCAGATACTTGGTGTTTAATTCATACTTCTCCAGCAAATGGAAATTCAGTGGGAAACGTCCCAAGAACCTACACTGTCAGCAAGCGCTGCAAATATCTTGGAATCTCCTTTCTTTTTTTGTAAAAGACTTTAAAAATAATTTGGTGGATCTCTAATCTAGTTATCTGCTGTAACTGAAATATACACTGCATGTCTGACTCCCACAGACGAAGGCCTCTGTTTCCTTTCTGCCAGTACCTTAGTATCTGCCTTGCCCAGGAGTCTGCTGATGAAGACTTCCTGTTTGTTTTGAGTCACTGTTGGAGTGATAAATATATTTCAGCTTTCTCCTCGGAGAGGAAAGAAACCAGCTGCCCTGAACTAAAGAGAAAATATGTAGAAATTCCACCAAAGGGCTCTGTTATCATGGAGCTCCTATGGAAGCATAAAAATGAGAAACATAAGCTATGACAAAAGACAAATTTACATATAAAACCATCCTTCCACATGCATAGACATAAGTTGGTTGTCTTTAATCATTTATTTTTCACTCTATAACTTTAATTTAAAATGGCTTAGAAATAAATAAATAAATATGAAAAAGTTCCCCATAAACTTACACTAAAGAGTAATGCTTGGCTAGATAAACAAACAATTATACTTGTGGTTTCTTGATCTGACCACAAGCTTTAAACGCCGTATTTTTGCATGAACTTATAATGCTTCTGGATAAACAATTGTGTTTATATTGTCAGGAGCATCCAGTTCAGTATTGTGTAATTTCTATGTGTGATTACCAGGATATAGGATATATTCCAAAACAAAAGAAAGGAAAAGAAGATTAGATTATTAAGTCATTTTTAATAAAAACAGCATACTTTGGAACCGCATGTAGCTTAATTTGTAATTTTAAAAGAATGCAGCAGTGGCTTTTAATTTCTACAATTATCTTTTCATCTCTTTTTTTTTATCCTTTTTTACTAGAGATGGGGCCCAGACCAAAACCCTGGATCCAGCCCCAAGGTCCAGGTTCAGCTCTGAGTTCATAGCTCTAACTAGGTCCTTCAGGAGTCAGCCCCAAGCACCATAAACTTCAGAAAACTTCAGTATGTTAATACTCCAAGTTCAGGACTATTCAAATCTTTGTATTTTGGTTCAGCCTGGAATAGAAACGTAATGTTTAAATCTGCCTTAGTGGTCTGTGGCTATGACACTTCTTTGACACTTTCAGATGTGTAAAATAGTACCTTTATTGATGAGGAAGCCTTGAAATTGGTGCAGCCTTAGGCCCCCCTCTACATGGTACAGATATTGTGCAATGGGCTGCTTAATTATGCAGTTAATTAAAGTGAGTTATACCGGCAAAGTATTTATCATGTAATTAAAAGGTCCAACTACCTATTAAGTTAGACCTCAAAACTGTGTAGTAATGTTCAGGGGCGATGTGTAGGGGGTGCATGCAGGTGCATGTGCATCCCCTGAGCAAGGCAGTGCACTCCCTGCAAAAAGGTTCTGCCAACACTGCCAGTGGCATCTGCGGGCAGTCCACGATCGCCACTGGCCACCACTGCTGCTACCAGCAGTGCCTGTGGGTGGTTGCCGGCACCTGGTCAGGGCTTGCCACTCCTCTCCACCCCCCCACTGACCTCCTAGCCTACCGCTGATGGGTTCCTGCTGCTGCTGTGCCCCCGCCACTGCCAGTGCAGCCGTGCCCCCCCAGCCACTGGATGGTGGCACGCACCGTTCAGGCTAATATTATAGCTGGTCGGAATCCAGCTTTGGTTTGCACATGCAGCAGGGTCTCCCCTGCAGCTGGGAACCCTGTCAGTTGACTGGGCTCCCAGCCACAGGGGTGCACCATGTCCAGCCAGGGCTGGGAGTCCTGCAACTGAAGGGAACCAAAGTCTTGCAGCTGCGGATGCGGGATCCCAGCAATGCACTGCCTGATGCTGAGACCCAACTAGGTCCCAGCAGCATCCTCAGCTGATGGGGCTCCAGCCACAGGAGTTTGTTTCTTGCCAGTGCAGGGGGAGCCATTGCTGATATCAGGCTCCCCCTGCACCAGCAATAAGGCACGATGGGATCTAATGCACAGTCCTACAATCACTCCTCCTGCCATGCATGTGTGGAGTAGCAGGAGCTGTGATTGTATGGACCGTGTTAGATCCCATTGTGCCTGTACCTGTACATGTAGAGGGACTCTTGGAAACAGGCATGGTAAGCCAAGCTCTTTATTGAGAAGCAGTTCGGGGAGTGAATGGGGCACAGGACTAGTTGTCGGGAGGCTCAGGGCATTTGTAGATGACACTTTAATGTGGGTTTAAAGCAGGTTAAATGCCTTTTGCACTGCTTTAATGATATTGCTGTTTGCACATTTGGCGGCGTATTGTGCATTAATTCCAGCTGCTGTCGTACATTTGGTGACATAATGCACCTTTAATGACTTTGGGAAGCAGCAAATGGATTTGGGGCGCTGCAAAGTAAAACACTTCCAGGGAGTTTTAGTTTCCTACCCTACAGCTGCACTGGGCTCCGTGTGGTTCAAGGGCTGTGCAGGCAGCCCAGCAGCAGCCTGGGAAGACAGGCTCCGTAGAAGGGCAAGCCTGCCCAGGCCCCTGTGCAGCTCAGGTAGGCAGGCAGGGCCCCCCCTGGAGCCTGCCTGAGCTGCACAGGCTCTTGGTGCTTTCCTCTGCAGCTGCAGTGCCTGCCAGGTGCCGTCTGGGGGTGGGGTGGGGCGCTGCTGTGGAGGGAAGCGCCATCCCCTTCCTGCCACCCTCCTGCAGCTCAGGGACCACTCTGGCCGCCAGCAGCTTGCTCTCCTCTCCCTGCCACTGGAGAGGCAGGTAAAGATCAGGTGGACATGGGTGTATATGACACGGGGGTTTACTTCACCCTAAACTGAAGTGGTGTTTTTAAAAAGCGGCTGCTTCAATTTACGGAGAATTAAACCTCCGTGTCGTGTACAAATGCCCTTAGTTTCTATTCCCAGCATTGCCACTTTGATCTTCTGTTGACCTCTGGAAGTCATTTCTCCCTTGCTATGCCTGTTTTCTCCAATTACCTTTTGCTTACAATCCATATGGGGTTAGCAGTTACATTTTTATGGTACCACGTACAGTAAGTCCCTCTTTCTGGAACCACAATGTATTAAAATAATAACCAGTAATTGATAAAGATGCACCAGATCAGTGGGTTTATCCAGTCATAATCTTCAGGTTTTTCATTGTATGCAGTGACTTTTTCACTATCTCTGATTAGTGGACAAAAACTGACTTCAGGATGGTGCCTTTTCTCACTCTATCATCTGCTTTATCTGGGAATGAATCATATGAGCCATGGTTTGTATTGGGAAGGGTTGGTGACTATGCATGAAATGTCCCTGCTATTAGCAAAATAATAATTCAGCTTTGCTTTGTCTAAGCTAAGTAACTATTATTTACAAGGAAAGGACAGCCTTTCATTTCTTATGTTTTCATATATTTTCCCATTTTTCCCCTTTTCTTTTTAGTGCACACCATAAGTTTGGGCAACAGCATGTGCTCTTTTTTAACAAACAACACTTCTCTGTTCCTCTTACGTGTACTTTACTTCACTGGGTGAAATCAAATTAAACTAAATATTTAAGCAGCTTCCATTTTACCTTTTCTGTGCTTTACCTTTACTATCTCCCAGTAAAATATGATTTCTTCTATAACGGCTGACAAAAAAAGCATTACAGCTTTAAACCATGAGATTATAAAAAGCTGCAACTAGTTTAGATCTCACAGTTAGAAGTTAATTCTAAGTCAGTGCAATTGAAAACATCAGTTTACAACATTTACTGGCTTGCTATAAAAATGTATTCCCCTGTGTTATGTTAAACATGAGAAACTACACCTCAGTGTGTCCATTATTTATATATTTATTCAGATCTTGCTACTTCTGATTCAGCTGTGTAACTGTATGCAAAATAGATAATTACTGGGGAATAGAATAATTTGTATTTTGAGAGGAATAGATACCCTGAAGGATTTGTGCTTTGGAAATTAAAAAACCCACAAAAATAAAACCTGTAAAGAATTACATGGCATTTGCAAATAGATATGAAAGCAAAAAGTAGGTGAGATGATATCAGTCCTACTAAGCCCCAAATGCTGGGTTGTTGTGCAGGAGAAATACATTGTTTATTGTTTAAAAAAAAATTAATATCAACATGTTAAGATGTGGCCCAGTGGAAAGACAGGGTGATACCCTTTTACAAGGGTCTTAAAATAGTTTAATGTCATATATAGCCACAGGACAATGAAACAGTTTGTAGAGGCCAGCCATTCTACATCTAGTCGGACACTAGAGATGAGTGGGAGAAGAGGAAACAGGATGCATAGGTAGCTGGAAACCACCAGTGTTCTGCCTGTTTCTGGGACTGTTAGACAGTGGCTTAGTCTCTACTGCGAGAGAGACCATTTTTTATAAGAACCTAAGACCTTAAGCATGTCATAGTGGGTCAGACCAATGGTCCATCTAGCCTAGCATTCAGCCTCTGATAGTGGCAGACGTGGATGCTATTCAGAGAGAGCACTGAACTAGGTTGCTCCAGAGTGATCTGCCCCTATTCGGTACCCTCCATGGCATCCCCAGATCTCCAGCCATTCTGAAACATCTCCAACCATTCTGTTCAATAGCCATTTCTGGGAAACTGATGTTTTCTTTCTTCCTCCTTCCTAGTTAACAGGAGTAAATCCCTGTATTTAACTTTTACTCCCATAAGCCTGTCCTTAGGTCATAGAAACCATCTTGCTGATTTACTTAGTGACTCTAAAGTTCTGTGGCTGTTGCATGTTGAGAGCACTACTTGACTCAAGGATACTAGAGGATGAGGGTTGACTGACATGAATCTCATGGCCTTCAGGTGACATGACCCACTGCTTTCCCCAGGGATGAATGAAAAAATCCTTCTCTTCCTCTGTGTCTTTTCCCTCCCATTACTTAGCTCAGGACTACAGACATATGGGCCAATGTTTAGTGAACATGTGTATGAAGAACCACGTAATAGTTCTGCTATTTGAATCTGATTTACTTTCCATGACCATTTATACATGGTCATTTTTGTTTCTAGGAATTTGGGAGGAAAGTGAAAGTCTCCCAAATATTTATGAGCAGACAGTAGGTGAGCCATGCTAATCTGGAGTCAGACAGAAGGTAGGGTGGAGTGGCACACTGGGGGATGTACCAGGAGGTACTGGGGTACTTGCCCCACCTGCTCTGTGTTTGGGTGTCTTACTTGAAGCCACTGAAAAATAGAATGGGAGCAGCATGTAGAGCTGTTGCTGGTACTAGGAGCTGATATAAGAAACTTGGGGTGGGAAAAAGGGCTGGTGGGTCCAGTGGGGGGGGGGCAGGGACTGAGGAGGGGAGTTCTCCAGGTGGGGCAGAGGTGCAGTGTGACTAGCAGAGCCCCCAGACTGGGGCAAATTGGTGGCTTTCCCAAGACTGAGGCTGTCATGGGAACATGTCCACACATTTGGGAGATCCTGTTAACCCTTTCCTAGATTGGGCTTACCCCTTCTCAGTCAAAGTTAATGCACCTCCTGAATGCCTGCATGACTGGGCATTTAGATGGACCTAACCCTGATTAGGCTGATCTAAATGTAATGCCTGTATATATCCTGAGAGACTCATGGATTCACAGGCTTAAGCTTTTGTAGGCAATAACCTACTTTACCAGAGCTTTCATTCCCTTCTGAACCTATTAGTCTCTAAGGCAGGGGTGTCAGACTCATTCAGCTCCATGGGCTGGATGAGTGCTTGTGGGGCTGGCTTGTGAGCTGGACTGGATGTACATACAGGCTCTGCATTTCAGTCCTGCTCTGGCCACCATGGGACTGTGCCACGTGGCTCTGAAGCAGTTGCTATGTGGATGTGCTGCACAGCTTCAGAGCTGCCGCTGCATGCAACATGGCCCTATAACTGCGTGCAGTTGCTCTAGCCATGCTGCACGTGGCATCTACTTCACCGCTTCATGGACTTCATGTGAGACCATCCAGCATGCTGTCTGGGGGTCCATCCAACACCCATAGGCAGAACCACGGGCCAGATTTGGCCCACGAGCTGTATCTCTGACACCCTTGCACTAAGGTGTCACCCTGACCCACTCTGTGCCAAATATTGATGCAAACCTATTTTTTACATGAAGGCTGATGGCAGAAATGGGAGTAATTACAAGATGATTGTACATCAAAAAAGCCCCACCCAAGTAATGCTAGGGGATTGGAGCAGGGCTATAAATTTGTCACATAAAGGTATCCGGCCTGAAAGCTGACTGAAGGTATGTTTACATGACACAAACCCACCTCGGCTCTGATATCTATGTGAGCTCTAAATAAGTCGCCTTGGGTACTGGAAGCTGGATAGGTGTATTTGTACAACTCTCTGCCTTGGCTAATTAGCCTGGCTAAGAAGCAGGCTACATAAATGTGGTAAAGCACCTTACTAATACAAACAAACTACTTTCAGTCCCTAAGGGAGCTTATTCAGAACTAGCTCTGGTATCTACATAGCGTTGCACTGGTATAGACAAGCCCCTGAGTGACAGAAATTCCTTCCCCAAGACTTAATCATGCTGTCTCAGCAATCTAAATTTGCTTATCAAAGTGAAATCTTGCATGCGTGTGGTAAGTATACATTGCAGTTTGCTATCTGTTTATCTTAGGTATTTATAAAGTCCTTGTTAGCATAGTATTTGAGTGACTCACAATCTTTAACATATTCATTCTCACAACTCCCCTGAGAGGCAAAGAAGTGCTATTATCCCCATTTTTACAGACGGAGAACTGAGGCACAAAGATACTATGCGATTCTTTAAGGGCTGCCCAAGAAATCTGGGGCAGAACGGGGAACTGGACCTAATTCACCCAAATGCAGTCTAGTGACCTGCAGATTGTTACAGCTTTCCTTTTAATAAACAAATGAACAAAAAACAAAAACGGGAAAAAAAAGGAGACACTAAGCACTCCTTCCTATATTACCAGCCTGCCAAACTGGCCCAAACCTTTGCATCCTGGGAAAACTCCTGAAATGAATCTTATTTTTATAAGGCATGGTACAAGCAAAGACAGCTAACAATACTCATGCACAAAAGCTAAAGAAACATACATAGTGGATTGGTTATTAAAAATATAAATAATACAAAATAAAGAAGCTTTTTATCCTTACATCTCTTGTGATCACAAAGTTTTCCTTAATGTGTGGGAGTTACTTCCATCAGTGCTAGTCAGATGGGTTTTTTCCCCCCCTTTTTTTTTTTTTTTTTTTTTGGTGGAGAAGTTTTCTAAGGTATTTTTCAAACTTTCCAGTTTAGCAAAGTGTTGGCTCAAATTGAAAAGAGAACTAGGCACTGGGTCACAGGCAGAATTAGGTTTGTACTAGTGGTGGGGGCAGGTTGCTGACACAGCTACAATCAGACAAAACATTTAAAACTTCTGGCTTTGTACTTCTCAAATGCCTCTCTTAGAAATTCGCTTAAGTTGTTATTAACGTCCACCACCCACCTTCCCTTTCTGGTCCTGACATTGTGTAATAATAGATAATGTTGACATATGTTCCCTGCTGGTCAGAAATACTATACTTCTGTGAAAGGTAACATTTTCAAGCAATGACAAAATGTATTTTACTTGGACAGAACATTAGTTATTGGACTAATCTCCCAATGTGGGATGTGGGGTAAAAGTTTTAACATTTTAGTTGTTGGAGAAAGTTTGTTGGGACAGTAAAAGCATCAGTATGGGGTGTGTTTAGTTTTCGCCATTTCTAGAGGTACTGGCTTTGTATCAAACTCTTGCGTCCTTAGGAATTTAAAAGAAACATTCACAGTATGTATGAGGAACAGCTGTCTATGTACTCAGAGCAACTTTTCAAAATGACTATTCGGACATTTTCTTGAGCACAGATTACAGAACAAAGTTATGTTTTCCCCCACTGGATTATTATTCATAAATCATTTTTAAAACTTTGAGTAACTGTAAAGAGATCTAAATTTATGTATCTATTTCTATTAGGCAAAGCTGTCTGAAAAGCAGAAAAAGAGGAAGAGATAGCAACATCTACCAAACAAATATGTTGTGAAGAAACTGGTTTTGAAAGTAATCTTGGGTGGGTGAGTGTCTATAAAAGAAGTATCTAGTTTGCACGCTAACAGAGTTTCTGCACAGAATCCCACAGGCCTGAAAAAATAAGTTTTATTTTAAGTCGTTCATAGTTTCTGTCCTAGAAAACTAGAAATAATGTTTTGCTGAATCTGGTCCTTTGTATTTTCTGATGGCCCAGACAGGGTTAGGAATCCAAAAATAATGCTAGTCCCATAATTTTGGTGATAAGCATCTCCTCTCTCAATTTACTCTTAATGTTTTGTCTTTCATGACCTTAAAAAAAAACAACAGCTGCACTGCCATGTGTTAGATTCTGGTTTGGTATCTATTGCAGGACCTATTTCTTAATGCTTTCATGTAGTTTTAGTGAGAAATCCTGATTAAATTTACTCATATTGGTCACTGATTAAATAGTCTATGAGGAACCTTAACCAGTCCATACTCAATGGAAGTAGAGAAGGGTCTTCAGGCCTACCTCTGTGGCAACCTGAATGTATCCACCATGGAGTTAAGCTTCTACAATGCAAACCTTCTGCTTGGTTTCCAAATCATGCCATTTTCCTGTACGGTGGATCAATATCATTCAGTCTCCCAAAGAATCACCGTGGCTTCTGGGCTGAAAAGCACTTATCCATTTAGACTTTGCTGCATGGTTCCAACGATAGCCTGGCTTACAAGTTTTGTTTTGTTTTTTCCCCTAAAGGCAGGAAATCTGGCTCTTTAAAATCAGAAACCTTCAAACAACACAGATATAACTGTGCTCCAAGTTCCTAATTCCTAACACAGGAATTTGGTTCTTTTCAAACATGAGATTCAGGTGAAATCACAGGGCAACAAGATACTCCAGATATGTTGCATGCTTTACCATGATTCTTGCTGAAAGGAAGGACATGCATGAAATAAGGAACCTTACAAATCGGGGGAAAAGAAGAAATAGGTGTGGGGAGGGTCACGGGGAGGAAACATCACTGGATCAAGAAAATAGCTGGGGAACAGGGAGCAGGGATAGATTAGATAGACTGATGGCCAGTGTCCTGTAAATGGGAAGGCTTAGCTCTTGCAAATATTAGATTACTGGGTCTATGACCAAAGCTAATACAGTCTGGGTGATAATGGGTGAGGGTGGAGAGTAGTTTCTGTAAAGTCTGATTTTACTTATTGTTTCTTTGTCATCTTTACCCATACCTGAGTACTGCCATTGTGGGCTACCTATAAGCAGTACTGTAATTGGTTCAGGGTAGCCAGATTGCTCACTAGCTGCTAGTTAGATAGGCACCCTGGAGCTCTGTGGTTTGGTGCTGGGGTTCTAGGTATGAGAAGATGGGGCACCATTTCTGGATTTGTATGAGATAAGGATAGTATTTGGGGATTTAATATGGGTTTCTGTCTTGTCTTTGAGGAGACAGTGAAGTTAAGTTGCTGGGCAGGGATGTGCCGACATCAATCCACGCATGGGTGACTAGTAACACAGCACTGCGGGGTGAGTCACGGGGAATGGAGGGTGTTGCTCTGTCTGACATAGCAACTGCCTGGCAGTGTTCAGAAAGGATGCTGGAGAATCGAAAAGTCGGCTTTTTAGCCGTTTCCATGGACAATACACTCCAATGTCTGTTCTCTACACAATCTGAGGGAAGACTAAGAGACTGGTATTCTATGAATGCTAATGCTACAAACCAAAAATCCCATAGATCAAAAAGAGAATAGACTACATGAGGGTAATAAATAGATATGCCAACAAATCCATGTGTGATGGGGTTTTAAGGACTGGCATTTGTCAACGTAGTATTTTTCAGTGAAGCTAGGCATGTACAGTCTTGGGGAGGGAGCTAGCTTTCAGGAAGTCTAAGAGACAGCTTGTCCAACAGCTCCCCCACAAGCTCCCCATTCATTTTAGTTTCCCCCATCAAAATCAGCCTGTTTGTTTCCAAACTCTTTATACATTTATTTCAGGCTATATTAGATCAGCGATGTTCTCAAAAACACCCATTGATGTCAGCTGAGTTGCACTGATGTAACCATTAAAAGAATTTGGCTCTTCATCTTTTAATTGCCTTCCTCAATTTTTCTGCTCATCTAACATGCACCCTGTTCCTCCTTAGAATCCTTCCTCTGTTAGTGTGAGAGCCTTTTACTCTGCAGCTCTTGCCTTACTACTTATTATCAGATCTTGGCTGAAAGTATATCTGTTCTGCTTTTTACTTCCTCCTTCCATCCATCCTCCTGTTCTCTATAACATACTCTGTGATCCAGTTTTTAAGAGAGGCTTTGTACAAAATAGTAGTTCAGTATTTTTTTTGCATCTAATCATATGTTACTTCCATCCTGTAGTCCTCCCTTATCTTTGATAATACACATTTTATTTTCACTATTTACTGATTTTTTTTTTTTAGAACAAGTGGCTATCTTGCTTAACTACATTCACTTTTATTATATAGAACAATTCCTGCTGAAAAAAATCACTGTAACTTTTTGAAATATTTTGTGTTCTCATGTTTCAGTTTAGCTTTCATTAAAAAACAAACAAACCAATAAACAACAGATAGTGACCTCATAGCATATTTTATTGCCCCTCAGTAGAACCAGTTCCGAAGCGACCTCTGGCTGCTTCGGACAGCTGGAGCCAGTAGTGCTGCACAGCTGATACTTATAATGTTAGAACAGCAATGCAAAACTTGTATTTATAAGGAGCATTGGGTGGAGGTAATAGAGTTTAATTCTAGCAGGTAAATCTGGCAGCATTACAGATTTAAGACCTAGTTGCTGCTGCTGTTGTGTCTGAATGAGGGCTAGATGTCCTAGCTGAAATTAGAGTCCTATGGACCCAGGTAGAGTAGAAAGATGTGTCAAGAGATATTCCAAGCCCCAAACAACTCACAGGCTAAATAGACAAGAAAGCAAGCTGAATGGAAGGGAGACAAAGAGATAAAGTTACTTGCCCAGAGGCATAAAATAGGTAGAACCAGAAGCTGGGTATTAATCCAGTGGCTGTACCTTACTAATTTTGAGCAATGCTTGATCTCCTAAGTAATCAAAATGAAATCAACAGGACTATCCGCAGGAGTGAGTGCAAACAAGATCTGATGAGATGTCATTTTAGAAACTGTTACTCTAAGGGACCAGTGAATAAAGGTATTAGCAGTACAGTGGTGACTTAAAGCAGCAGGGTTGTTCCTTGGGACTATCTAGGAAAGATCCACAACTGGTTGTAAGAAATCTTCTATCATGCCACTCAGCTCTGCTGATGACTTTTTTTACCCACATTTTGATATCTAGAGCCCAGAGTCAGGATCAGGACACCATTACCAAGACAGAGAAAGGAGATGAAATCTTGCCTTGAGTGAAGTCGATGAGAAACCCTTACTTGACTTTGCTGGAGCCCTACCATGATCCCTATCTTGAATTTACAACCTTAGAAGGCAAGGAGTATCTGAAGGTACAGAGAAAAGGGAAACAAGAAGATACATAGATAGATATACACAGATTCAGAAGCCCTGGAAATGATATACACGTTTAAGCCTATGTTTTTAGCAAAACAGGACACATTGAAAGTCAACGTATTGCAAGTGAGTATAGTGGTTTGCTTTACACCACTTGAGACTTGTTGGCCCCAAATCATTCCTAATGCTGTATGGAAGTCAGCTGAATCATCCTAGGGATGATTTTGGCTCAGGGAGCTTAGATTGCTTTAAACCACATGCTGAGGAGACAGAGGGGAAAGTTGTAGTAGAAAAAGTGACAGGGGGGTGTAAGGAGATGTAAATTTAGAGTTGCTCTTTTCCTGCTTTAGCTTGTACCTTTTTTAGGCCTCCCATCATGTAAGCAACACCAACATAGACTCTCTTGCACTCACTCACATCCACTTGCACCTACTTATAACATTTAATTTGCACCACCTTACAAATCACCTCTGAATTTGGCCCCAAGTTCAGTTTGTAAGTGAAGCAAACAGATCTATGTGATTCTCTGCAAATGATTCAAACTTACTTTGCTTAGTCTACAATGCAGTTCTGCACAGCAAGTCATAGTTAGCTTAGCTTGATTCATGATGATTTAAAAATCTACAAGCAACACAAAAGAGTGGCACTTAGCACTTACCAAATGCTTTACATCCTTAAAGGGAAGTATGAAGATTAAGTAATTAGCAACAAATTATTTGAACTACTTTGCTTATAGTTCCATGAGTAACTTACTAACAGGGTAATGACATACTGATACCATTATTATTGTATGGCATTTGAAAAAAAAATCCTGGAAACATATGTTTATTTTTTTCCTGCTTCTGACCACTCTGTTTGGAACAACTGCCAGCTTTGACTCTAAACTTGCAAGTACAGTAACTTTCTTCTTTGAAATTTGGGTCTATAATTTCTGCTTTTAGTAGAAAGGAATTGTTATGTTACTGACTCTTGTGATCAAATTCTTTTCCTGAAATCAATTTCATACATAAGGTTAACAGAGTAGGTCCATACAAATGAATCCATGTGCATTTATTTGACAGTCTTCCATATACAAATAATGAAAGCAGTACATTATCAATTCTCCTTAGTAAGAAGTATTCTTCATGTTTTTATAAAAAGTACTTAAGAGCTGACTTTGAAGACAGACTTTGAAAACTTGCCAAACCTTCTTTGTATTTTGAAAGTCCACATCAAGAAAGTAGTAAATAGTCATTGAGTGTAGGAAAAAGGAAACTATTAGCATTGTTTTCTTTTAAAGATAAAAAGAAAAATGCAGTGCAAAACTTCATAATCTCTGAAATGTGTATTTGTTATTTGAATCAATTTAAAACAATTATCACTATTAAGTTCATGTTAAGCTGCCTAGTGAACTGTAAAATGACTCTATATCTGCTAGTTTCAAGTATGCAGGCTTTCTTCCCTGTTTCTTGGGGTTTTACATGCTAAAAATTTCTATTGAATTGGACAGTTAAAAATTATGCTAAGACTATTTTAAAAAAAATGCAGGATTGTTCTCCCCATCCTCCTTTGTCTCGTTTCAGGCATCTAGCCTTGATTTTCATAAAGCAATCATTCTTCAAAATTGCTTTGTCAAGGCCCCATTTTCATCTCTATACAACTCTTATGTAATATGGTAAGAAATGTTATCTACACTCTGTTTTAGAATCTGGGCCATATTCTTTGGTGATGTAAACTGGTTCATCTCCAGTTGAAGTTACCAACTATATACCACTAGAAAATGTAGTAATGTCTCCCTTTGTCAGCTTTTTTTTTATATTTTGATTTTTTTTTTAGTGTAAAAATGCTTCAGTGGTTATAAAGCCAAGACTAGCCATGAATTTGAAGGAATAGCTGCTCATTCTCACCATGTACCTTCAAAGGTACATGTCTGCACTGGTTACAGAACCTTTGATATTGTGTTATTATGTGGGATCAAGTAGTTAACTTGCCTTTTACACTGATAATGCAGGTTGTACTTATGCATATATTAATTGCAATGCCATTAAGCTGTCCCACGTGTGAAGTACTTCTATGAGGAAATGTCAGTTCCTTTTGACTTTGATGGGTTTAATATATGTTCAGCTAAAAAGGAATCTAGAGTATATGTAAACGCTAAGAAATGGAAGTAATCAATAGAAATCTGTGTGTGATATAACACATAGATGCCATTTAAAAGGGAATATCTGTCAGCATTTATCACATGGCTGTTCACAGATAATGATGGATGTAGTATAAGATGTATAGAGAAAATAAGGAGTAAACATAGAGGTCTAGTAAGTACGTACAGAGGTTGATATTTTAATGGGGACCATGTTTATATACAGAATATATATATATTTGTGCAGAAGATGAAGGTAGGTTATCAAAATGGGCTTTTTGGTCATGATTTTGAATGGCTGCATTGAAGTGCTGAATAAAGATAAATGTGAGATTACATCCGAGATTAAAGCAGATGAGAATTTCAGAGTTTGCTATAACTCTTTTAGGTTTACTAATGCATCACCTTAGTCATTGCCATTGTCCCCATGTTATAACTCTTATAACATTATAAGAATTAACATTTTATAAATCAGTTGGTTCTGGATATTGGATTATTTTTTGCTCTTATTATGTACAAAAGGTATATTGAATTTCATAATGATAAAAACCCCCATAAAACTAATATTCAAGAAATGAATAAAATGCTAAAATGTATAAGGATGCTTCCTTTGACTTCACTTGCTCATTGATAAAATGGATTTAAGAATGCTCACATACATCAGAAATATACTATGAGTCTTAAGCTGAATCAGACATTTCTGCAGAAGTATCTGTGGGAGGTTGACAAGAAGTCCAACAGTTTTTTGGGAATGAGTGGGAAAGAGTTTTAACCAGATCTTCCTTTGTGTGGCTGTGCTGTGGATGAGGCGGGGCAGGGGATATACCTCACATCTTTGAACATCTGTGAATATGAGAATTCTTAGTTACGTAGAGGGCCACTTATTCTCTTTAACTGTGCCTGCAGAGGTGCATTGTCAGACATGCATCCTATGGCAGGACCCAAACGAAGTTAGTGATACTTTAAGAATAATCAGAAATTGTTCCCCAACCCTCTCTCACACCCACTTATCTGGCAAATCTTTCAGTGGGCTTAATTGTGAGTAGGAGTGTAACTAAGGTGGTAGTGAGGAAGAAGGAAGGGTGAGCAGGGCATCAGCCTTAGGTACTGACTTAAGGAGAATGCAAAAATAGCAGTTTCCTCACTGGAGGCCTGGAGTTGCTGCCTCTCCTGTCAGCTTGGTTGCTGCTCCTTGGGGGATAAATTGCTCAGCCAAACTTCTGGCAGGGCCCTCCCTTCCTTGGAATCTTAGGATACATCCAAGCGTTACATTTAGATTGATCTAACCAAGGGGGGATTGATTTAACCGCCTGGCATTTACATAGCATAAATCACCCTAAAAATGGCATGCCTCAGGAAGTGAACTAACTTTAGCTCGTCCTGGGTTAACCCAATCTAAAATGGCATAACCTGGCCTAACAAATGTCTGCATGCATTCAGAGCCCAGTCCCAGAGCTAGGCTGTTATAACTACCCCACTATCACTCCTGGCCGGCCAGCCCCTCCTCCTGCAGACCTACTAACCTGCTCCCCCCTCCCCCCCCCCAATGGATCCACTAGTCCCTTAATCTCATCAGCGCCTCCTCCCAACTTACTTGCAGCTGCCTGGGCAAACATCAGTATGCGGCAGAACGTGACTCAGGCTTAAGTGCCTCAAATTAAGTGGCCTAACCTGAGCAAGGTGATTTGAATCTTTATAGGCTTAGGGGAGTGATAGCATTCTTCATACCACAACACGAGTTTGCTTTGAGCAGGGTCCTCCACTTGAAGTAGCAGAAGAGTAGCCATGTTTACTTACTCTCTGCTAACTGTCACAAGATCCTCTGATGCCACATCTCATATACTACTAATTTTTCAGTAGAAACACCCTCCTATTTTTCAGAATCTATTTCTCAGTTTGGCAATAAAATTCACCAAAGTGCGGTTTAGATGGACCCTTTCTGATACCCAACACCATTCTGTAGGCAGGTCATGCAAATTCTCTCATTTCTAGAGGCCAGTCTGTGATCTGTATAACAATGCAAAAATTCCACCTAGCATTTTAATTCTTTTTTTTTCCTTTTTTTTTTTTTTTTGGGATCCTCAAACCTTTCTTTTTTTCCTCAGAAGTTCTCCATACTTAGCTTTTTAATTAATTAATCTATTTTTTGCTGTGACTTAGGCTATGACTTTAGGCTGCATCTAGTAAAATTCAAGAAATCTGCTGTTGATTTCAGAATTTCACCCAAAATCTTTCAAAACTGATGTAGCTCTCTGGGTGTAGGTTCTCTCACAAGCCACATAGATGAGATACTATTAGATCATTTTGAAAGGAAGATTTTATGGAAAATATTTGGTGCATAGTGTACACAGATACCCCAGAACACATGAACGGTACATCAGATCCAATAATGAGTTATATTAATTGTACAGAGACCCAGCCCTGACATGGGAAATCAGACTATGATGACTATAGTGGCTGAGGTACATTGAAAGAATGGAAGTGATATGAACACCAAAGAAAGTCTTCCTTGTGTGCTAGAGGGGAGAAGGCCCACTAGAAGACCAAGAAGAGGATGGATACAAGATGTAGTGTCAGACCTACAGAAAGTAAAGGTCAATGATAGGAGCATGAAGGCATACAACAGATAGGAATGGATGAGGATTCAGCCAAGGGTCCGCCAGACATGGGAGCAGCTGAGCGTCTCTAGGGCCTATAATGCTAAACTTCTACTACTGCTACTCCTCCTCTGTGGCTATGGGTAGCAGTTCTTTTATTACTTAAAAAGCAAATATCTTTAAAAATCGAGAAAAAAGATAGAAGAGACAGTCTTGTATTCATTCCTAATGGAACTCTGTTAACTTCAGTAGAGTTCCATCATGGATGAATTTGGACCTGTTTATATTTATTTATTTATTGGCTATTGTTTTTCACTCTTTTAACCCATAACGTTATACTGTATTAATCCAGCTAGAACTCTCATTCCTAGATGGAAGCAGAATTTCCCCAAATTAAATATTTATTTTTGCAACGTTACAAAAGAGGCAGATATTCAAATTCTCAACTGTTATTCCAGTGTAAATCTGGATTGTCCTTTGGATGATCCAGTTGGAATCACTGAAATTACTCTGGATTTATACTGGTGCAATCAAGGGCACAATTTATCATACAGATTGTTCTCAGAGACAGCTATTTGGCCAAACTCCCGTTATATGAAACTCTAATATAGTCATACTTTATTTAGACATATTCACAAAAATATTACAGTAGATTCTATGGTTCTTTTATGGGTTATTTATGTTAAAACTTCTAAGTATCTGTAGTCTAAGTAAGTCTCACTATTCATTAATTGGTGCATACAGTAAAATGCTTTCATCAATTTCTGCCTGGTTTTGTACCATGTATTAAGTATAGATTCAAATGCATCTCCGTAAATGGTCTTTGGATGTTTGTTTGTTTTTGTTTGCTTTTGCAATAATGACCTTTATTGCACATTCCTTGTTGTTAATTAATTTTGGTTGTACAAGGAATGTATGTTTTGGCCCCGACTCTTTGGGAAATACTGTTCTACCAAGATATAGTTAATCTATCTGTTGTTATGATAGCATGTCTAAACTGCAAATCCAGAGTGGAACTCCCTGTCTTTCTGATTACTCTGCTTTGCTTTAGTCACCGTCACTGAATGGCTGATGAACTATAATTTGAAAATGTTCCTTAATGCCTGCTGCAATAGGGCCCCACCCCAATCCTTCCCTTATTTAAAACATTCCGAAAGCCACTTTCCAATGAAATCACACTCCAGTGGGGTGACTCACATCAGAAGACATTCCAGAAAGAAGAATAATTATGCCATTGTTGGAATTGGTGTAATGGTGTTTTTTAGGATACTTTAATAGACATGAGTGATGTTTTGGCAGGCAATTGAAATAGCCCTAGATATCTGACTGCATTATTGACTACTACGAAGGGGCATCTCTGGGGAGGGGACATTGCTTAAGGTACTCTCCTCATATTTTTAACTTCCTTTAGTTATATAACAGAGAATTCCTTTTTAAATGATAGACACTGGAGAGTTTAACCAAGAAATATAACAAACTGAATTATAAATATGCACAGATTTGCAGAGGCAGGCCTGTGTAAACAGCATCATAATTCTCTGGGTAACATTCGGTTATGGATTTAGCCCAAAAGATTGCCACGTACTAGGGTTGTTTCTTTTGTTTTGGCTCATTATCCCTTGCCGACTTCTTTTGTGGAAATGATTCCTTTATCTTTCTCTTATATTTTTTGAATGTTGCCCTTGTTGCTGTAGTATTGCTTACTCATGCTTTGGCACAATTTGACCTTTATTGTGCTTATTTAGTTAGATGTTGACTGGCTGTAACATGGATGAGCAGAAGATTCATAAAGGGGAAGGTCCACTATGCCTATGAGGTTACATCATGATGATGCATATTGTGGCTCTGCCCCAGTGCTGTTCCCTTGGAAGAGGGTGTCGAGAATTGGGGGTGGGTGGAGCCAGGACAGAGCTGGCTGGCGTAAGTGGGAGAGGTAGACGAGCTGCTTGTTCAGGGCTGTAGTAAGTTCGTTTCCCTCTCTGACTCCTGGATCCAGAGAAGAGGAATTTGTGAGCCCAAAGAACAATTCCTTCCCAGGGCTATTTCTGAGACAGTACAGCTAAGCACCACACAATAGCCAGGCTGAGCCAAAAAATAATAAATGAGGGCTATATAGAGCCTAAGACTCTTTCCTTCATAGAAATAGGTTTATTCTCTCTCTCTGTATGTGTTTTAATACCATAGTCATCATCATGGTATTCTTATTATTTACGATTACTGCAGGCATTTAAACGCATTGGATCAAATTGTTCCCTTGTTTAACACCCTCACAACCCTATTGAGGGTTCATTGCTTGCATTTAAGCTATATATTAAAATAAAGAACTCTAGGCATTGATGTCCCTGTTTTTGTTTCTCACAGTCTAGTTATTTAGCTACTCTCCTCAGGTAAATAGGTCTTTTTCTTGGTCTGGCACATTGATAAGCCTTCACACTTGGCTGGGCCTGAGGTGCGTTTGTGCAAAGCCAGATTGCTTTAGTTAACATAATCAGTGAACTCACTGTTCTACCTGGATGTCTGGGAGAATTGCCAAGAGATTTCCCAACATTTCAATCAGAGGCATAGGCTATAAAGCTGTCAGTTTTCTTGTAGGCCAATTTGCCTTTGCCATGGTTCTAACGTTCTGTTCATTTATAAAGAAATCAGCCCAGGTCTTTTGGGGTAATATTTTATGCTGGTTTCAATTTGAAGGAGAATGATTTCTTTTTTCTTTCTTTCTTTTTTCCTTTTTTATTTTAAAGATGCATTTTTAAGAAGCGTTTCCTGACAATGAAAAATGTTTCATTTTATGATTCTGACACACTAGCAATTTCAAGAAAAAAAATTTTAATTCTTCCATTCTGTTACAGGCTCACTTCATATATTGCACTGATCTCAAGTAACCCTGTTCTTAAACAAAGAAATGGAGCTATTCAGGTCAAATGTTCAGGATGATATTGGTCTGAGTAGTAATTACAATCAGAGATATGTTCAACTACCTAAAAATAATTCACTCCCAAAGAAGAAAGGTACCTACAGGTTTATGGGTTGTGGGTCATTGTCATCCACCCTACTTCCACCTGCTATAATAAATTCTGTTGAAATATCTACTGCTGAATACTGAACTTACAAGACTTTTTTTCCTCTATGCATGCTGTATTCACCATGTTATGCCAGATTATATCATGTAACCTTCAACTATGTCATGTCATTTATTCAGCAGATGTGATGCAGAAGGACGTAGTTCCACATACACTTGAAATATTTTTAATGGTCTCCAAGGAAGTTTTTCAATATTTGGTTCCTTGGATGTTTCTCAAATGCATCCTCATAGTCAATAATCTTCTGCTATTTTTATGAGGTGAACATGCAGTGAAAATGTAGACTATACTGTTCAGCAATATTTCAAATTTAATTGAACCAATGACATGAATGACAGAAATGGGGAGACATACGGTGTAGACATACATAGCACTCATAAGCCTGCAGGAAAGGTAAGCAGAACCATCAAACACATTTTGTAAGAGTGCTCCCACTGTTTAATGATTTTGAAGTTTTTTAGGCCTGCAGGTCAACATCCCAAGAACACGTCGGTGCAACTAAAAGGGAAGATCAAGAACTTGGAAGATAGGGAGAGACAGGTTCTTTGGATGGACAAGCTGGAAATAAAAACAGGTTAAGAGATTCACCTGTCACATAATTATGCTTTCCTTGCAATCAGGCAGATATCAAAAGAAACATTAGCTTGAAAGACTTCAAAACAGGTGTTTGAAAGAAGAAGGGAGTCTTATTCTTACCCCAGTTTGAAAATATTCGATATAAATAACAACTCACTTGTATTAAGACTGTGTTAAGACCTGACAGATTCACCTGTCTGGAGCCTCACACAGCTGATTTATCTGCCTGGACAGGTGGAAAACTGCCTAGACTTATGAGCAAAGTGAAGTGGTTAGTGGAGTCATATGAAGGAAGTGCTGTCTCTGATTACAGCAGGGAGAGGAAGAATATTACAGTACCACAAATTAGCAGACAGTTTTAAAACAGTTCCCAAGCACTGAAATTAAAAGCACTTAATACAGAAATCATATTCTCCAGCTAAGGTACAATGGTACTCTGGTGAATTTAGTTTTTAGTACTTCCATGTTGTAACAGTGATTTGTCATTTGGAGGTAATCATGGGAGCCACATTACGACAGGACTTGCTAAGATTCTTATTTGCATCTAGTGACTCGGGTAACATTAACTCTTTAATGCAAGCAAATGCAACCTGTAAAATCCTATGGTCCTGCCTCTATAGACCACAGATCTTCTACCTTGTTCCCTGTTGGGCAATAATTCCGGTGAAATCAATGGACCTTGCTCCACAGTGATGACCTGCTCAGTGTGACTAAGGGTGGGTAGAATCTGTCTCTAACCATTTTCCTAGAGAACAGTTTTAAGTGAAAAAAGTTTTAAGGTGAAATTAAGTGGGCAGAAAAGTTTTGGGCCCTGTTTTTTGGTGAAAATTGGCACAGTTCTATTAACTGCAGTTAAACTTCAGTGATTTAGACCAGTTAAGGATCTGGCCCACAGCCAATGAGCGTGTAGGAGGTTTTTTCTTGGTGAAGATTTTGTTACTTTCTATAATGAATAAAATCTTATAATTTTTAGAATCTTATGCTTAAAGTAACATTTTTTGTATGTGTCAGTCTTTTTCCATTTATCTCGAGTGTGGCAGGATCTGTTGTTGGCAAAATACACCATAATGCCACCTTCTGTAATAAGAGAGTGGAGAACATGACTACTGTGCTCATTACTGTTTCATTACTTCATGATTGGAAGAGTTTTTTTTGCCCACTGTCTGATTTTTATATTATCAGCAACAAGGCAAGGTCTTTGATGTTTTGTAACATTCTTCAACATAACTAGAAAACTACTTGTTTTCTTCATTTTCAGGGATACATCAGTGGTTTATAATTGATCTATAGCAGATCTTTGAGATTTAACCTTAGGTCATATATAAAATATTAAATATGGCCATTATAGAGAATGTGTTCTTTTTTTAAACTGGATGGGTGTCAGCCGTGATGTCCTAGACAAATTCCAATTTGGGTAATTAAATCCTGCCTCCATAAATTCTCCATGTAATTTTAATTGCCTACAATATTTTTCTCTTTTAGTGCAAAATGTTGGTGCACTGTTCTATGCTTTGAAGCAGCTTATGTATGCTGTTCTTGAATTTGAAGCATTTCAGTGATAAGTGAATCTACTTTTGTACATGTGACCAGTTTTGAAAAGCATTGCACTTCCTTGGATCAGGTACAAACTTTACCAGATGTTTAGGCACTGGGATGAATAATGCCCTAGAACTGTAAAATAACATTTATTTCTAACATGCCTAAAATCTTTTTCTGAAATCTCCATTACTGTCGACACACAAATGAATTGCATTACAAGAAGCATATATCCTTTTACAGTACATTGTACTGCACAGTATGGCGACAACTGAGGACGAGCTACATGATGAGAGAGATATTTTCCAGTTTTGACCAAAAAGATCATAGTTTTTCAGGTACTGATAGTTAAATATTGTCATTTCAAGAAGGCTTGTGTGAATAGTACTTACGTGAGTGGGATAACTTCCAAAACATCAATTGCTATTTATAATATTATTGGAATCCAATCACATTTATTTGAAACTAGTCAATTGCCTGTCAGGAATGACGGGGAGGGGGGAGTAGGGGGGAGGGGAAGAAGATTGCCCCTCTGTCCCCTTTGGCCAGCACCCTGTGCCACCATTGCCCCCCAGGAGTGGGGGGTGGGGGTTGGGGAAAGAAGCTTACCCCACTCTGTCCCCACTGTCATGGTGGCACTCTGCTGCACTGCCACCTCCCATCTGGAATGCTCTGATCGGTTATTTCAGTCAGTATTGTGATTGGCTGGTGAGACAACCAATCAGAGTGCAAATAAAGTGCTACAGACAGACAGACGAACTGAGGCTTTTATTATATTAGAATATTCTAAAATGTGTTCTTTGTTATTTTTCTTCTTTCTATTTTAGTTGAAGGAAGCACAAATGGACCTATCAACTACAAGTGTTGCACCAATTGTTGCGTCCTGTCATTTTTTCATGATGTTCTGTGGGACTATTTGAGTATGCATACAGGTTTGTGGGATCCGATATAGGATCACATGGTTTTTACTTTAAACCATGTGATTGTAGATTGGGTCCCGCTTGTGCATATATTTGCTGGTACTGGGAGCCATGGCAGGAACCCATTGGGGTTAGGATCCAGGGTCTTAGTGGGTCTATGAGGGCATTTGGCTGGATGGGGGGTGGGCAGGGCTGGCAGACCCACAGGGGATTGTTCATCCAGGGATTGAGGGGGACCAGGGGGCTAAAAATAGCCCAGTCGAGGGGACTGGGGAGGGGGAGGATGGAGGGAGGCAGTGTGCTACCCCAGGGCTGGGGCAAGTGGCTGGATTTTCCCAACCTTGGAGCTGTGCTCCTCATTTGTACAAACATTTGTTGGATTGGGCCAACCTGTTGCTAATCTAATTCAGCTTACCTCCTCAGGTGAACTAAGTTAGATCAGGCTGGCCATTTTTTTTTTTTTTTTTTTTTTTTGCCCAATCCAACTTCCCTGAAAATCTGTGCAGATCAGCACTAATCCTAGTTAGGTCAGTCTAAGCATAACATCTGCAAGTACCTACAGACATTTTGTAGAGCCAGTCTTTACACTTTGCATATTGTTGCTGAAAAGAAAAGAAAAAAAAGCTGAGTGACTTTAAAGAATGGTTATTCACCTATCATCCTATTTAATAGAATTGCTCAACAGCATTTAAATGCTGAAGGCATTAAACTAGTGATAGTGAAATACGTTGTGGAGATGTAACTTTTCATGGGCACCCTGAATAATTCTGCTAGCCTCAGGTCCTCTGGTGGCTTCTGTACTGTGCCAGTTTTGATGGGAAAATGCTGTACAGCGAAGGAGGCTGGCACAAAGCAGTTGCAATATGAAATGCAGCTCCCAGACTTATACCATTTGTATGGCTCATCAGATTTAATGAACTACATCTAAAAAGTGGGAAAAATCAATGCATGTAAATTTGGCAATGTTTAATACCTATTTTTAGCTTTACTGGTACTATGTCAGAAGTGGCTGCAAGCTGCTAAAGGCTTATTTCCTCTTAGTTGACTTTGCTCATGTCAGTGGGGTAAATGGATCAGCTGTCTTGCTACAAGATCAGTAGAAATACAACTAAGACTAGTGTTAATCATTTACTAAAGTTCATCTTCCATTTTCGAGCACTCAGGTTTTTTTTTTCTTCTTGTAAAGATGGTGCTAAATTGATAAGCTAGCCCAAACCTTTTTTACTCACACAGGTTGTTTAAACATTTATTATGGACCATACATGATGTGTAAAATTCATGCCTGTGTGTGCAGCTCTTGAGTCTTCATAGTAGGCAATCATAGTAGCTAATAATTTGCCAAACATCAATATTTGCTTAACTTAACACATTTTATCAGGTTAGTTATACAGTGTCACACTTCTGGAACATAGAAGTGCATACACTGAATAAGTAGGTTTAAAATAAGTGGTTTTAAGTGGTTGTATGACATACTCCATAAAAGGTGATTCTTCAAGGATGTTTCTCCGGTTAATATCAGTCTACAGATGTAGCTCTTGAGTTTCATTGCTATGATATTCATAGCAAATATTTGTGAAAGAGATTGGGAAATATTAGGTAGCATGCTCAGTCCTTTGATTAATGTACAGAGAGTTTGCTTGTCCCTTAGTATGGTTCTTTCAATCTATGAGAAATTCTGTAGGCCACTAAGAAGTTTTTTCAAACTTTTTTCCTGTGAGGATAAAAACCACAGATTCAAAATGGTTGCAAAGGTCTCAAAGTGTATCTGAAAAGCAAAGAATAACAAAGTATATCAGAATGTTTTCACTGGCTTATCAGCCTTGAAATGGCCTACATTCATATCCATCAAAGAATCAAAAAATCACAAGTCCCTTTGTTGTAAACTGAATCCGTATTTACTCTCTTTCCACCGAAGGAAAAAGACCTAACATTGGCCCAGGACAGAATGATGACTGAAATTTCAAACCTGATAGAATTTGAACCTAACAAGTATAGAGATTGGTTTAACACAGCAGCAGAGTTAGATCCGTGATGATTAGGACACAGCTGCACAATCACCTATTGCCTAATTAGATACTGTGTACTGTGTGTGAGTGTGTGTGCGCATGGGAGCAGAGGGAGTGTGTTGGTGGATGGATGAATGTGTAAACTGGTTTTCAACATGGTAGTTCCTACAAGATATTATTGTTTATGGAAATGGCATCTTCTCCATAAAAATTGCAAACCCCAGCATAGGATGGAGAAACCTGGCAAACACAAAAAGTATGGGAGGAATTTTGGACTGGTTTTGAAAACACGCCTGAGGGGTGATCACGAAGATCATGTGGACAGACAGTAAAGATTTAAACCATTTAGGAGATGAGCAGACAGAGATAGCAGGGAGAGGTGGTGCAGAATAGGAAACTCCACTAGTTAGTGCAGAAGAGTGCAAGCTGTAACTGGGAACTGAAATTGTCCCAAAGTAGCAAAGGAACCGTACATGATAGAGCCATTTGGGATGCTTCTCCGAAAACACTTGTGCACCTCCTTTATTGTAAGCATGCGATTGAAACCCATTAAAGTGTAAATTACTGGAGAGAATCAGTGCTTTATTGAAGAAGGACCTGTGTATATATTAAATGTAGGAAATGCCTAAGAAGAGTTATCATTTGGTATAAAATGGAGAGAAAGCATTCTGAATTTTCTGATCATGATGGAGAGGTTATACAAAGATTAGGATGTCTTTTCCTATCTAAAACAGATATCTTCAGCCATAAAATACACACCATATACATGCGTACAGTCACTCTTGACAATAACTAACAGGTATAATTAAAAAAATTAGTTTTCAAAATATTAATTATCTAATTAAACTGCTTTTTGTGCTATCACACCACATTTTATAGGGAAATGCCCACAAAACATCACAGACAATGTCTGGAACTTTTTAAGCAATGTGAATGCCATTCTTACCTATGTGTCTATGCAGGGTGACCCTATGGAACAGCCAGTGGCATCAATGGAATGTCAGGATGGGACAAGTATCCCCACCCCCGGTTATGAGACAGCATTTATCTGGTAGGGGGATCAGCAATACCAGATTTTATAATGTTAGCTCTTTGGTACAAAGCTTCAAATTTAACACTTCATTAAGATGAATGGGAAGATTTGTACCATTTCAGCAGACTCCTAAAGGAAACAGCGAATTTGCTTGTATTCTCAAGGCTAACATTTATGTATTTGCTGAAGCACAGAAAGTCTGGAAACAGAGATCTTTAAAACATTCTGAAAATATATGAAAATCAGCAGGCAATCCTAAATCCTTAGAATGCATTATCTTGCAAATGCAAAATCATTTTCAAATTTTTGCAGCTGGTCATTTGCCAACAAAGCAGCAAAGATTTTATATCGCTCCTGTACTTACGGTTGTCCAGGCAAGTTGCATCTGTAGAACCCCAATTCTCTCACAGCGGTCCAGAACCTAAGTGAAGGCTGTTTCTGGCAATGTTAACTTACCAGATGTGGATTTAGTTGGGGTATCTTCTATCACAGGAAGGGAGAATGCTCTGGTGTGCATCTTCTCACCTTATCCTTCTGCGCAACACAAATCCTGGAACCCACTCCCCCTGCTAAAGCTCCAACACGGTGCCTCTGCTGGAATCGCAGAGAAAGGGAAATGATGCCATGGAACTTAGCACAACCCCCACCATTAATATAGAGTGATTCCATGTCTGCATGATTATCTGAATATTCAATCAGTGACTAACAATAATTAGTGAATCAGAGTCCCTCAGAATTTCTGTGGGGTAGGTAAGTAATATCACCTGCATTTACAGATGAAGTAAGGGTATCGCAGCATGAATAAGTGGCTTGGTGAAAATCAAACTGCTGGTTTCCAGTCCAATGTTTTCACTGCTTGAATGTGTCTCCCCCCCACACCTCTCTTCCCACTGCATGCCTTGAAATAATACTTTCCATAACATTTTGATACTGTGGTTGTGCTGTTCAGTGTTTAGCTTCACTGGAAAATTTAATCTGTTCTTTTTATTGGAGCAACAATCTACAGAAAGCTCACAGATATTAACATTTGTTCTTTTTACTAAGCCCTCTTTACTGTACCACATCTACAAGGTTAAAAGTTTGTAATCTTTCAGCTATTACACGACTCCATTTTGACTATAGCCAATGATTAATGTAGGGTTAATAATTTTGTCTGATGGATGTTGGTGTAAGAGAATGACTGTTGCTGCCTGAATCTTTATTAACATACTTCATTTTGACTGGTTTAGAGAAGAGATTACTGTGAGCTTCACCTACTCAGAGCCAACTTTTCTATAAAAAGACAGAGAAAAAATATACTTTTAGGGAAAATCTGTTTTCTGATGAAAATTACCAAGCCCCTTATGGGATGGTCATCTTAGGTCTGGTGTACCACAAATTACTAAGTTCAACCTCCATTTGACAAATACAAATGCTGTAACTATGAAGGGGTAACCCCAGTAAAACATTAGGGAATGGACTAATCTATTTAGCTTTGCTACAAAATCCTGGTATGGTTTAGGCAAGCTGATGGATTATCAAAAAGTAAAAAAATATAGCTTTGATTAAGACCTTTCTTGGGTCTATCTTGTTCCAATTTTAAAAGCACCTTGTTGTAACAGAGTGGGATAGAGGAATTCCTGAGGCAAAGTGACATGGATAGTAGGGCTGTGTGAAATTTCACCAGTTGTTTTGTTTTGATGCTGTTTCGAATCATTTCAAGCTTGAGACAGCAAAACTGAAATGAAACAAAGGGCTTCAAAACAGCCTCAAAATGAAACAAGGGCAGTTGAAATGTTTTGAAAGCTTCAAAATGTTTCAAGTTTCAAAGCTGAAGCTGGGCTTGCCTGCAGGTAAACAGGAAGTAAGGAGAGGGAAGGGGAACGTGGGGAAGGACTGCTCTCATATTGACTGTGTAGCTGGCCAGTGACTGTGATCTTTCCCTGAGGTCCCTTTCAATCCCAGTGCTCTGGGGGAGGGATGGAAAAGCAGCATAAAAGGCAGCATTGCTTGAACTGGCCTGCTTGCTGCCTTGGAGTCTGACAGTTACAGAGCTGTCTTCCAGCAGCTCAGGAGTGTTAGTCAACGAAGGGTACTACTTGCATTGATTTGAATGATTTCTTACTTGCTAGCCTAGCAAGTGGGATTCCACAATACCTTTTGCTTTCTTTCTAGACCCTTTTATTTTATTATTATATTAATTGATTTATTCTTTTCAATTTTCATAATTATATTGGATATTACACTATAGAATTTATATAGGAAGGCAGGTACATTTATATATTTTTATTTCTAGACATTTATATCTTGTGGCGTATTACACTATAGAATTTATATAAGAATGCAGATACATTTATATATTTTTATAAAAACAAGACCCTATGAAACACACCATGAAGTGTGGTGGAAAGGCAGCTGGCAAGCCTGTGACAGCGCCAACACCACCAGCAACCTCATTTCCATATGCAGGAAAGTGGCAGGCTACTTCCACCAGAGCGTCAAGGAGGGCAAGATGCTGCAGGACAAATAAGCAGAGCTGAACATCCCACAGTACAAAATCATACAGGTTGTGGAGACTCAGTGGAACTCCACATACCTGATGCTTGAGAGGCTGGTGGAGCAACAGAAGGCCATCCATGAGATGGCCTTGCTTGGGGAGATTGGGATCAGTGGCCCCTGTAACAGAGCTGAGTGGGATACCATCTCCCAGATCTTGGTGGTCCTCAAGCCCTTCCTCGAGGCCACCAAGACCCTCAGTACTGGTGATTCCCTCCTTAGCCAGGTGATCCCCATAGTATGGGAACTTCAGAGACAAATGGAGAACTTCCAGGGGATCGCTGTTCCTGGCTTGGGCAAGCTGCTGTCACCAGACATGCAGGCACTGGTGAGGTGGTTGAAGGAGGGCATCAGGAAATTTCTTGATCCTTTGCAGTCCAGTACGGTCCATGTGCTGGCTGCCATGTGTGACCTGAGGGTGAAGAGCAGCATATGCAGCCAAACCCCGGATCAGTGGACGGAGGTGGTGGTGAAGAGAGTCAGGGAGGCAGAATGACGAAGGAAGGGGGACGTGGAAGAGGGGGATCCACTGCCCCATGCTAGCATGCCATCCGCCAACCAGTCTCTTCCTCTACCACAGACGCTGCCAATGTGGGCAAAGGGCATGACTTCCATGGTGGGGTCCAGAGGCACCAGACCCCACCATCAGGCAGGTAGTACTCAGGCCTTGGTGGCTGCCTGTCTTGCTGAGGACGTGGAGCTGCTGCTATGTGACCCCTTGGCCTACTGGGCAAGCCACAGCCAGATGTGGCCGGATCTGGCCACATTTGGGAACTCCTGTCCTGTCCACCAACCAGTGTTCTGAGTGAGAGGGTGTTCAGCATTGCTGGATATGTAGTGACACCCTACTGCACCTGCTTGGATCCTGGTTTGGTGGAGCAGCTGGTGTTCCTTGGTGAAGCTCCAGTTGCTGGGGTTCCCCAAGTTCCACATGTAGACTGAGTGAATGACACCCTCCTCACTCTATCCACACCTATTTCCTTTCTTTTTTAAAAGCCATTTAATGTCCTGGTCTCACAACTGGAGGGAGCACTTACTGCAACACCAGCCAGCAAGGGAAGAACATGTCCCTTCTGAGCTTCCATGCCAGGACAAACTTGGAGGTATGAGCTGGGGCCCCAGGTCCTGGGCATGACCACTAAAACTACTCTGCCAGGGTCAGGGAGGTCTGGTGGGACTGCCAGTGGCATGGCAGCCCCAAGAAATAGCAGGACCAAGGATCCCCCTGGTGAAAGGTGGGTAGGAGGCACCATAACCTCCAGCTTCCACATGGATGCACACAGTCCTGGCTGGGGAATGCTTAGGCCCGTAATGGCTTTGACAGGCCTGACACTTGCTGGTCGCAGTGGAGTTGTGAGGCTCCAGGTGAGCTCAGCTTAGCTGTCTGGGATGCCAGCTATCAGGTTGAAAAACCCTTCATCAGGCTGAGGAAGCACTAGCAGTTGGTCTGTGTGTTCGCTGTTCGTGGTTTGTAAATTCCCTTTCATGATCAGGCCTAAGAGACTGGAGACAGAGTGGTCTGTTTGTGAGAAATGTGCCCCCACAGGTAGTTGGGTATTCCTGTCTTTGCTAGATTCTGGTGTGCAGTTTGTGGGGGTACTGGAGATTGTTGGCAGGTTTTGTTTTGAGCTATATGGTGATGAGGTTAGGTTAGCAGGTTCAGTGCTTGTTTGAATTTACAGACCACTTTTCACAGCCAGGCCTATGAACTTCACTTCATCAGCCTCCTAAGTACAAAAACTCATGGACTCAATATAGACATTGGATTTATGACACACTACAACCTGCTGGACATCTGACTCCCCAGGTACCTCTCCACTTTTACCTGTGCCACTACACCTCCCTCCCCCCAGCCTGTCCCTCACCCCCCGACACCTCTATATCCATTTTCACTGGCTGGCTTTCTTGCCCGTATTGCATGCCAATCTCTGGCTTCTTTATTATTGCTTCCATCCAGGAACAGCAGCGCATACACCAACTACAGGTACTTCCTTAGCCTGACGAAGGGTTTTTCAACCTGGAAGCTTGTTAAGATATATTTCTCTAACTATTCAGTTGGTCTACTAAAATATACTAGATTGACCCAAAGGACCTTGTCTACCAGTGCCATGTCCTTAGACCAACACCCCTAGCACCTGTGCTCAGCCAGCTGACTGGAAGGACACAGGGCCCTGGGCAGTGGGCACATCTAAGCCCAGGGCTGGGGCTGGCAGGGAGAGTTCTGTAGAAAACTCCTGCAGGAAAGGAAAGAAAGGCTCTAGTCTGCAACTGTTTGGCTGCCTGTGATGCTGCTGATGCTACTGTGCTGCTTACTTATTACCTGTTGTCATTTAAAATGGTGGACTGGACTGAGGCTGTAGGGGAGGAGGAGACCTCATTGGGGCACACTACCATGTTGTGTAGAGGCCCCAGCATGAGTGAGGGCGTGCCTTAACACATACACAGTGTTGCCCATGGTACAAGTTGTGCTTGTCAGCAGCTTGAGGTTCAGTTTCCCAGAAACCCCTGTACCTATCTCCTTGAAATTTGGCAGACTTTGTGGCCTCAGCAGGAGCTACCAGTCCTGCAGGTTTCATCCAAATAAGGCAAGAAATGACAAAGTTATAGGCAGTTTTGTGCTTCCCCATTACAGCCTATGGGTGAAATGTTGAAACAGCATTGAAACAGCAAAACAGTTTTGACAAAACAAAATGGAACAGTGGTTTCAGAACAAAATGAAACTCAAAATGAAACAGTGTCCTATCGAAACAGAAGTCAAAATGAAAGGGTGCTGTTTTGCACAGCTCTAATGGATAGCCCCGTTGTACCTCCACATATCTACTAATACTTGGCATTTAAGAAAGTCTGTGCATAACTGAGATCTCCCACTAACTGTTTCTCCTAGTAACTAAAATGAACAGTTCCTCAAATACTCATATCTCTTAACATATATTTCAAAATGCACAAAAGAATAGTCAGTATGACAAAACTGATTTTACAGACTAAAATTGGCCCCAAATGACCCCAGGCTATATTACACCTGCACACAAAAGGTGGGTCTGGAGGAAACATTTTGACCGCAAGCTAATGCCGACATTAGCTGGAATAATTTACACTCTACAGCGTGCACAGCTGTATTATCACTAGGGAGCTTTTTGGCTGCATATGAATTTACACATCTGTCAGAAAACTAGGAGATCTATAGGCAAAATCTAGTATTCAGGAACATTGTGTATATTTGTGACACTTCCTGTAGGACTTTGGAGGCACAAAACAACGAATGTTTGAATGATGAATGAGCAATAAATGATGTCTTACAATCTGATTTTCTGCTAATATAGAGATAGGGCCAAATTTTTCTCTCAGTTACTGCTAGAGGGTGTAAGGTGGATGCCCACCTTATTGTTCATTCCAAAAGAGAGAACAAGATTGTGCCTCTCTCGCAGGGCTTTTTAGCACAAATTGTTATCTTAATTTTAAAACTGTATGTGAGCTTTTTCCAACTTCTCATGGACTGTGTTATTGTTTTTAAAACTATTTGTATTATTGTAGGAACTACAGTCTCCAAGCAAGACTGAGCTTTAGCTGAGTGAGACATAGTCCAAGAATTGATCTACTGAATCCTAGTTCAGTGCTGTAACCAGAAGTCATCTCTCCCTTTCACATTTTTTCCCTTCCATACTCTTCTAGTTTTTGTCCCTCTGTACACACTTTAGTTTTTAACTCAGTAACTTTTCATCTGTTTTAAAATCTTGCATGGTGGTGTCATTTCTATTTTGCAGATGGTTCTTATTTTCTCTCTCTGTGACCTTCATACTACGGCTGTATCATGTAGTGGATCAAGTAGAGGTCTGGGGACCTTGAACAATTGCTTCCCTATGTGGCTTTGCTATTGGCCTGCTAGATGGCTTTGAGAAAAGCACTTAATCTCTTAGGCTAGAGACAGAAATTACACATGAACCAGTATAAGTGATCAGAAGCTGGTTCAAATCTGTAACACAACAGAAGTTCAGTGCATATAAACTACTTTCAAAATGGTTGAAATGGGTTTAAAGTAAACCTAGATGGACATAGTATCAGATTAAGTTAAGTTGATTTATTGAAACTTCTCTCCCAGATCCCCTCCAGATTCAAGTTAACTCATAGTCCAACAGCATCCTAGGGTGCTTTGCACCTCTCCCACAAACCCCGCTTTGCAGGGTGGGAGGGCTAGACTTGGCCCAAGCTGTCTGCTCCAGCTGAGCAGGGAAGCATGCTCTGGCACCGCCTGGCTTCTGGCCTGATCCACTGAGATGGCTTCTGGCCTGAGTGGCTGGATTTCTGGAATCAAAATGGACTGCTTACTTGCTCATTGGTTCTATCTATGCAAATCAGACTAACCTGCAAAGATTGAATCGATTTAGCCTTGGACTTTTTGACAGTCTGTACTTACCCTTAGGGTACATGCAAACATTACATTTAAGCATTGATCTGTACATAAGCATTGATCTGGACATACATTCGGGGTGCTTAGATTGGACAAAAAATTGCCTGCCTGACCTCACTTAGTTCATCTAAGGAAGTGCATTAAGTTATAGTGGGCATGGGTTAGCCCTATTTAATAAAAGCTCAGGCACTTGCCCCAGCCTCAGCCCCAGAGCTGTACTCTTTCTACCTCCCAACCCTGACTGGGCTATTTTTAGTCCCCTAGGTTCTCCACTCCTAGATGGATAACCTCCCCCCCCCCGCCACCATGGACCTGCTAGCTATGCTTGATCCTGACCATCCTTCCTCAACCCTGACTTACATCGTGTTCCCAGTGTGGCTCCCATCATTGGTAAATGTCTTCACAAACAGGAGCTAATATACAATTGTGTAGCATAAAGTAAACCATGTGATCATAGATCAGGTCCTGAGAACATCTGCACAAAACCTTAATTTCTCAATTCTTTCTCTTGTTAAATAGAAGAATAATATTAATTACAGTGAAGTGGTGATACTTAATTAGCTGATATTTACAAAGTGCCATATAAGTGTTCTTATCAGTTTTCGGATTGAAATTTTTCATTTGTTCACAATTCAGTATCTTTACACCACTGTTTTCTGTAATTTATACTTTAGACTGCTGTCATGCATTTAAATATGTAAAGCATTTTGGGATACAGTTTATATGATCCACTATGTAAAATATGGTTGTATTGTGCATATGGCAAATCGTTTGGCACCATTTCCTAAAACTTCATAATTCTAGGACAAGCAAATGAAAACAATTTTCCTTTATTGTTACATAACATTATGTGCCAGTGAACACAACAGAATGGAGATGGCTTTTCAGACCCATGGAACTGAATTACAGCATTTTTAGCTATGTCATGCATGTTGGTGGAATGAGATATAAGTTGAACAAGTGATTTTTTTTTTTTTAATTGTGTTTTCAAGTAGGTTGTACAATGGCATGGCTTGCAGTGTAATTGGCTCCGACTCCATGCCTGGGGTTAAGTCGCTCAGTTTGGTTCAGTTGATAATTAATAAAAGCAGTGGCCAATTTGACTCCATACCATGTGTCTGCCTGTGTGGGACTTGGCATTCAGTATTTCTGTTCCTTACTTAGGAAGATAGTACGTTTTCTTGTACTGAAATTTATCTGAAACCTTGAAGATTCCTCAAGGACCCTTGAGTAAAGACAACATTTTTAGTTTTTGATATTCACTAAATATTGGTGATGATTAATCAACACTGGACATATAAAGAGCTGATCTGGATGCCCCTGCCAGAGCTAAACCATTACCTTATCCACAGACACACAACCAATAGGATTAAAGATCAGAATCTAACAAGTTCAGTTGTCTTCAAACACAAAGAAAGGTCCACCAACATTTTGGTGTGAGACCTTTTCTCTTTCAGAGAGCAACATCTGCTCCTTAGCACGCTGTTCATTTATACAACAATACTCCAGTTGCTCTTCCAACACACAGCTCTTTAATAACAGTTCTGGTGTCTGAGCTCTGGAACAAACCAAATGGTTTGGGTGTGCTTTTGTGTGCAATGAGTTATTTCTACAGTGTGCTTATTTATAATAATGGGCATTCATTATCATGAGAGAGCCTTTTTGCTCAGGAGTCATCACAGGACAAGTTGTAAATGCATCTTGACAATAGTTCGCAATTGTGTATTATGGACCCATAATGCATATTTATTTGTGTGTATAAATTTGTAATACTAAATGCATAGTAAAAAAAAATCCTTAGGAAATTGCATGAACAGTAGTCCCATTTAAAATACCATATCTTGGCCAATTTTGTCATGCCCAAATATCCTAGTCACATTGTAGACTAGCAGCCTGCCAAATTTCACTTAAAAGTGAAGCCAATTTTTAAGTTACAGAAGCACAAAGATCAGTGGAATGTTCTTTTTTTGGGACTCCTCTAACCTAAACAGAAATTATAATATTGTTTTGCTTAAATCGGTTAAAGAAATGTTTGCTGCAATTTACCCTGGATTACATTTTTTTTTCTGTACGACTGTGTTACAGAATTTAGTGTTTGGGTTTCTATAAAAATACAACATGTGATTTAGTTTATATATTATATATTGATCTATTTGGTTCCAGGCTCAAAAACTAGGCACAACTAGTTCTGCTAGTAAACATGAGTCAGTTAGATGTATCTTTATTAATGATATTTAATCCTTTCTTTCTGTCTGTCTTTATATTTCAAAGCAGAATAGAACTATTCAATTGTGCTGTTAGCTAAGGGAGATTTTTGTGTTGTTCTGCACTTGGGTCCATACAGATGCTTTATCTAGCTCTTTTGAGATTGTAACATGATATGTTGTCCTGCTCACAATGCAATAAAAAGAAAGCTTAAAATAATGTAAATAAGAAATGCGGACAGACTTAGCCATAGCCATGCTAGTTGGAAACTGTGTTATTAAGATGACTTAAAACGAGCAGGAAAACAGTATCAAATGGTGTTCATAACGGTAAATGTTTGGCTGAAAGAACTGTTTTTTATTTAACTAAGGTTTCATTGTTATGAAGAAAGGACCCCCTTTAAGATTTCTCATCTACACACTTAAAAATAATGTTCTTCTCGCAACCAGGGAACAAATGCAAGGATTCATTAGAATAATTATTTTTAAAAAAAGGAAAAAGTGGAATCAGTGCGTTAAAATCTCCTTTTTAGTTTCTTATAGTGACTGCCACGTTAGGGAAAGGACAGTTAATTAGAACAGCAAAAGACGGCACCAATGCTAGGAAAATGTGCTGTGAGATGAAAGTGGCAGAACTGGTATTGAAAAAATGGTGAGCAGTGGCCACCAATATATAATAGTGCATAAAAAAATAAAACCTTAAAAAAAAAATCCCAATTTCTTACCTTAAGATTTTTGTCATAAGCTATAAGTGAATTTTAAAAGGAATGTGGGAGTAAAATATTTACCTTTCTGACATAATTTGGATAACTACTTTCTTTCTTTTTCTCTAAAGCCCAGTACGTCTGTGTGTGTGTTATTTATTCAGAGTACAGCTTTTAGACTGCTTAGCCAATCAGGGAAGCTGTAAAGGCCTAGGACCAGGCTTGGTGCTGAGCTCCAAATGTGATTCCAGTCCTGACAGGGGGATTATAAGAAACAGATGACTTACGCTTCTAATTTGTGGCCTTAAATTGCAAACAGAATTTCAGGAGTCGAGCAGAGTAATAAATGGCAATAGAGAAAGCCACACACAGCCAAATCAGTATGTGGTGGTTGTAGGTTAAACTAAATAGGAAGAGACAGGTTATGATGGTTTAGTGTATTACAGAGAAGAAAGTCTTAAATTACTAGTGCTGAGAGGTATTGCACTATGGCAGACAGTATTGCATTGTGTAGTCTACAGATATCACAGGCAGAACAATAAAAAAAGCAGGTTTAGCATAAAACCTGTTGCTGGACAAATCTTTCCCCCCCCCTCCCCCCTTAGAAATGGAAGCCATGTTTTACATTTGTTTTGACCTTAACTATATGCTTGTCCCTTAACATCTGTTTTCTACTGTTGCAGTTATTCACACCAAATTAACTGTCAGGGATTTAGATAAAATAAGTTTAAAATACTTCCAAATTATTTTTGTGTTGACTTTCAGGGTTAGAAAAGTACCCTATTACTCTTTCGGGGGCAGACTGTAACACTTATGTCTCAAAGGCATAAAATAGTCAATTAAACATTTTTAAATGATTAAAAATCTAAAATGACAGTTTTTTAAAATGATGCTTCTGGGGGCCCTCAGAGGCAGGGCTTTTTTGAGTAATTAGTATAACTGCATCAGAGTAGGTTTGGGGTAAGGGTTTTTGAGCTTTCATACGGAATCAGCTGACTCCTTTTGTTATCATTTGTCGCTTCTGGTTTGGAAAAGCTCTGGCGTGTTTATTTAATGGCAGTTTGTATCAAAAGCTTGTTCCATAGTGTTAATGGGTACGTGCTTCTTATAAGCCTTAAATTATAAAGGTATACACTTGGAACCTAAAGAGGTCTAAAGACTGACATGAGGAAACTAACATGGGATTTGCTTTTTCTCAGGTCAGTACTACTGAAATACAAGAGGAGAGATGGGGAGAAGGTTGCATTTTTTAGTGTCGTGGAATAGTTTGTGCCACAAACACTATTGTACAAAAATGATGCACCAAGAGTTAGTATTTCTTAAGTCTCTGAATTTAAAGGTGTGCTTTAAAAAAGGAATACCAGTAGCACTTTTCACTAAAATATCAGGAACTAGGGAAGTCTGTTCAAGTTGCTTGAAAAAAATCTGCATCACATATAAATTTCAACTGAAGAGATAATGTTACTTTAAAATGTCAATTGAGAAGACCTAGAAAAAAGTACTAACTTAAGGGTTAAAATAATGAAAAAACTCACCCATTGTGGTACCTTGTTTTGCCATGTTAAATATGGTATAATGGTATACAGAATTTATGAGCCCCATACCAGTCATCTGGATCAGATAATACATTATATTAAATAAAACCTTTAGTCTTTTGAAACATTGGTAAAAGTGAGCAAGTTAGCCATTTTATTTTAGGCTTCAAAGCCTGCTTGCATTTGAATGAGCAAAACTGTTATTATTGCAAAATGGTTATTGTTTTAAGCAGGTCTTTTGATTATCATTGAAAATGACTGGCTAAATACTTTTTGATTAATCACTTGCAAAAATTATCCTTGTTAGAGCTGTTTTATATTCTCTGTCACCGTGATCTCAGGGTAGGTTATAGCTATTTCTTTATAACAAATATGATTTTTTTTTCCCTTTTAAGTCACCTGGTGAGAAAAGAAAACAAATCTTAGTTGAAAGCTTTTGTCTGCAACACAGTCTCCTCTATTCATCTGTATGTTCTTTAAAAATGCTCAATTATTGTCTGTGCCATAGAGGGAAGAATGGGGCCTATATGGGACCTGAACCTTTTCAGACAGGAGATGGCTTTTGTTTTTGTACCCCATCAACACTGATCACCTAATTAAATCTGATATCTCTGGCTGAAGCAAAATGATTGTTAATAGTTCTTTGGGAATTTACTTAATGAGTTTAGATGTCTTTTGTATGGTACATGCGGGGGTATTTTGTAAAAAATGGAACAGAAAAAAATGGGGGCAAAGACAGAAGAAAAAAGAGCACCAAGCCAATGACCAAGCTATGTGAGCAAGGTGTAGTTTGAACATACATGCTGGTGGACTGCAGTCATTCATTAGTCAAGAACAGACAGCAGATCTGAACTGGAAAAACCCTCCCTGTCAGATACAGCCATGGACATCTGTCAGGGGCTTAGATATTACACCTTGATCAGACCAAGAAAGTGACACCATTTTCTTTAACAAACACCAGCAGCCTTTCTTTCTCTTTATTTTAACATTTCTCAGGGGTTGGATTCCCTTTCTTCTCCTGCTCTGCAGAGAGTAAAAGGAGCTTGTTAACTTGCTTAGATATTTTGACTGCTGATGCACTTTGGCCACTTGCCTGTGGTAACAGTGTCAAAGCATTACTTGGTATAATTGCTATATTTGCAGTCTGAAGAGTGCTCTGACTTAGTGTTCAAGCTGCTGAATAAAAGCAGAAATTGTCATTTTGGAAAAAAATCTGTGAATCATTCCCCAAATTGAAACAATGCACAAAACTAAAGATGCCGCCTTTATCGTATTAAAACAAAAACATTCCAATAGGTAACATTTGAATAAATTATTTAAAATATTGGATTATAGATTAAGGATGCAATGTTTGTAGTATTTTTTTAGCTTTGGGGATTAACCACTATGGGGCTCTATTTCTTCATTCCACGCATACCAGAAGGTACCCACTTGTTCGGAAATATGCAGTATGCTTAGAGTTTTGGGCTCTATGCAGAATGCAGGATCAGGCTCATCGAATGTGAAAAGTTACTATTCAAACCATTTTTTTTGTTTCAAACTTACAACTAATGCTGTAAAATATCTGAGCTCTTGTAATTAAGGAGTAACCAGGGATATTAAAAATATTAGTTACATTGTCAATTGTGTCTTAAGTCATATAGTGTATGGATTGCATGTGACAATTTTTTGATGGTCCTTCATTTAGTAAAGATGTTAATAATTTATAGATGCTCTTATGACATCCATTTTCCAAGTGGAAACTGAGAACATAATGGAATTTAATGTTATTAATATGCAATAATAAATGGCATTTTAAAATTATATTTGTTATACACTATACCTTTGTGCTGTGGTTCATGCACCATTTGCTGTGCAATTTCTTTCCTCGTAGAGTAGGGCAAGGTGCAGATTGCAAGTGGGATTTGGTGTAGGAAAATTCAAAACATATGGACCAGATCCAGCACAGTACTTCCTGCATGCTACTGCATACCCTCAGCTCCTACTTATCAGCACACCGTAACAGGTGCTCAGTCCCGGATGGGCTGCGGCAGCAAATAGGTGAGTCGGAGGAATTTGGCCTGTGGAGTGCAGACATGAGTACTATCCACAGGAGAGAACTGGCTCCACGGGTGCGGGGAGAGTGATAGTTGCAAGCAAGCGCTCCTTTCTACAATTTTTTCTGTTTAGGCCAGGGCTGCATACTGAGGCTTTCTGCTATAAAACAGAGTGCTTATCCTGTTTTATTCTCCATATTCATATAATACTTCAAATCCTGCTCATGTCCAACAGTCTCTACAAGAAGACTGTTGGCAGTAGGCCTCAGCTAGAGATGAATTTATACCAGAAGAGGACCTGGCCCAATAGGTCTTCTCAAATGGTCACTTTCTCCTGTCAGAATAAACCTATCTACCTACCTACCATTGAAATCACTTCCTTACCTACCAGAACAAATGTTGCCAGGCCCAAAGCTTAATCCAAAGCCTGGGAAAACAGATAAGGTTTCCAGCATGCCCTGGTCAGCCTTCTTCTTTGCCTGCATATTGTCCCAGTTCTATTGTATTTGGCTCCTTTCCTGTGCTCTAGGAGTAATGATTGCGCTGACTCCTGCGGTGAAAGCCAGTACAATATTTGGCCCATAGAAGTCTTGCAAGGAAGCACCTAGTAAAATGATGTATCCTGCATTTTTCTGTTGCTTGTAGGCTTCAGTGATTTCCTTTTCTAATTCAAAGTGAAGCATACTTTTGTTTTACTGCCTCCAGATACCTTGTGTGGTTGGCTGATGCAGTATGATGTGCATTTTACCTGGCATTTGGGAGTGTTTGTTTAACATGGACATAATTACTGCTCTTAAAGTGCCTACTGTTGCTCAATGGAGAGCTATTCAACTCGCTGAACCCTGTTTGTTCTCAGAGAGACCAGTGGGACTGATGGGTGCTCAAAACAATGCAGGATTATAGCTTGGAAGGATTTGCATGTAGCATTGGTTATAACCTAATACACATGCCAGGCTGGTGGCTAACTATTTATTTAGGGCCAGATCTTGCTCTAATTTGTTTGATATAAATCTACAACAATTGCATGCACTTTATTAGTGCCTGGAAATGTATGTGGGATAAGAATCTAACCCTTCATGTTCTGGGGAGGAATTTTGTTAAAGCAAAAAGTACCTTTATGATTTTGGAAGTCTTTTTTAAATTTGTTCTCAGTTGGCAGTTGTCTGCATTTCAACTGTTTTTGAATGAAAAAATATAGATCTCTATGGGTAAGAGACTATGAAAGGAAACTTCTCTTTGTGGGGTGGGTTCACTGGGGTTCTTCTTGCTGTATTATAGAAAGTTGTAATGCAAGAGCTATTGTTTTGAAGCTTTACTGTGTTATTGTCCTTTCTTGTCTGAGTAGGATGCGTATATCTCTGGTGGATGGAGGTTAGCTAAGTAAGTCATGCATAGATGGAATTTATTAAGTTTGCATGATAGTGACAGCTGTGAGTGGGAACAGTAACTCTGAACGTGCCAAGGGCTGAGAGAGAGAAGGAATTTTCATATGTGTCTTAAAGGAAAACTGCAGTGTAATTATGAAAGCTTTGCTAATCACTCTGTTGTGTTATAAAGGGGAGGGAGTCACTAAAATGATTTTTAAAGTGGAATAATCCTGAAGGAAGCTGTCGTTGGACAATCTCATGAGCCAGATTAGGGCAGAGAAAAGTCAAGTTCCATTAAGAGCTACTAAAAAATCAGGCTGTTTAAGGTAAATTCATTAAAATATAGTTATAAATATCTATTAGTATAATGAAACAAGTGGTTAAGTTATCTGTTAAATTGACTAAAATGTTTTTATGTCTAGAATTTATCTCAACGTAACATTTGAGCAGGCTGCTTTTCAGTAGTTTCTTGTAAAACATGTTTTTTCTTCTAATTTCTACACTGCCTTCTGAAATAAAGTTCATCCTCACTGCTCTATCATTAAACATGGCAGCTGTCAGTTAGAGAGAGACAAATTCCAGTTGCTGGGTCTGATCCTGAAAACACACCGCATTAAATTCAATGGCATTCCTCGTGTGAGTGGGGTCACTCATACATGTAAAACTGCAGGACTGGATCCACTGAAAAATGGAGACATTGAAACAGGCAAAACAATGATAAATATTGATTAAAAAGAGTTGGGTTTTTTTTGTTTTTTTTTTTAAACACGGGGCCAAAACTGGTGGCTCTTTGAAGCCATGAAAGGCTGGTTTGGCTTTTTTCAGATCACCCCAGGATAACTGGTTTTGGAAAAGGATAGGCCTGGTGCTAGAGGACTGTCGGTGAGCTGATCCTTACAGTCCTTATTAAATCATTCTACCTACACTGTACAATCAGAAACTGTTGGGCTAGGGGCAGACATTCAAAGAGCCTGAAGATCGATTCAATCTTTGCAAGTTAGTTACAGTGTTAAACTCAGGTGGCTCCCTGGGCTTGATCTAGACCATGGGCTCCTAGTATGCCAGATGCAGACCTGGCAGCGCCATCAGGGTGAGTGGTGGTGGGGCAAGAGGTAGTGATGCAGACTATCCATTGCTGTTGCTTACTCCTCAGCTGGTAACATGCGTACCCAACAGGGCTCCATAGTTAGAAATTTAGTGGTGGGCCCTGTCCCAACCCCCAAATTCCTGACTCTTCTGGGAGCTGTTTCTGATGGATTAAACAGCTTTGTGAGCCATATCCAGCCTGCAGGCTGTGTCTTTGACATAGGTGCTCTACATCAGTGGTTCTGAACCTTTTTTGGACCAGGACCAAAATGATGATTTCTAAACATTGATGGCCAGTCCCAGCCCACTTCCCCCGCACCTCAGGCCCCAGCCCCCAGTGTGTGGGGTGGGGGGCTCAAGAAGAACTCTGCCAGCCTGCAAGGGAAAGCCACAGTTTCCCATGTTTTTCTCCTTTAGAGGAGAATCAATTTTTAAAGTTTGTTGATTCATGTTTAAAGGTTGTTCATGACCCTTTCATATATTCTTTCAACCCACCTTTGGGTTGCGGCCTATGAGTTGAGAAATGCTGCTCTACATCCTCGCTTTACCTCAAGGTGTCCCTCCACGCCTGGGGGGGGGCGGGGGGTTCACAGATTTCATCCCTATCCAGGAATGACCTATACAGGCAGGCAGCAGGCTTAATTCTGGTACCACTGTATAAGTTTTATGCTGGTGTAACCACTGAGTTCATCAGGTCTATTCCAGATTTACTCATGTGTATGTGAGAGAAGACCAGGTTTTTGTATCTTTCCTTTCATCAGAGCTCTGTACAGTTTGGAGATGGGGTGACTTGGACAAATCAGTGGACCATATCTCCATAACTGAATTCCTACTGACAGTGTTTGGCTTTTGTGTGTTTATTCTTTTCTGGACCAGTCTAGTTGTGCTCAGCATAACTCTAGAAGTGTTTGTCAGGGAAGAGAGGCGAAGATGGTTGTAAGCCACCTCTCCATTTCACCAATACCGGATCCCTAGGAACTGGCTCAGTCCCTTTTGTAAAACAGCATAATCTAATATTATGCTGGCTTCTTGTGTCCCAAAAAGTCATCCCAGCAACCAGAAATCAACCTCAGGAAGGGCTTCTCCAGCTGGGCAAATGAGAAAGGGCAGGCAAAGATCCTGTATGGTGGTTCTTTTCCACTGGAGGATTCCTCTGGCCCAGCACAATCCTTTCATTGGCTAGGCATGCTGATGTTCAGGGACTCAGCAGTGCTGGCAGGGGGAATAGCCTTAATAGGGCAAATATTTGTATATTTGTCCAGTATATTTAAAAATAGGTAGCCAACAATCTACAGAAGCATCCTGATGATCAGTTTTCCTTTAATGTAGTGATAAGGCTGAATGGAGGAATACAAATACATTAACAAAGTTTTAACAGGACTGCTTTTTTTTTCTTTTCTATCATAATGTTTGAAAGGCCACCTTCTCTTTATAACGGTTAACACCATTCCATTTGAGAGACTTTCTGGAAGAATTAAATTAATTCTAAATTTACAGAGATCATTAGGTGACATCTTTTAATTTTAACCTTTTCAGGGACTTTTGTTCCAACCTAAGAATTAACCTACAGTAGGTTAAATCCATGTTTTTAATGAAGTGCATCTTTTGCTTCATTTTTTGTTGTTGGACCACATAGCATATTTTCTGTTGATGTGTGGGGAGTTATGATTAGATGAGAAAATACCTCTGAGGAAGCTCACGTATCACACACAGAGCATCAGAAAGAGAAAATGATGTGCACAACCATGGAAAAAAAATCAATGGATTTTACCTGAATTTTTCCTAATCACCCTGCAGCCTCACTGTAGCACCAGAAGTTGTCTGAGGGTTTGGTAGGATTTATAGTTTATTGAAACATTAATAAAAGCATGCGAGTGAACAATGAAAAATATTTGGTGAATACTAGTTTGGATTCAAGACCAAATTTTGATTCAACATACTTGTAACTCTTTTGTGTTCAGGGCCAGATGAACCCTTTAGTGGGCGAAACGTACTCATGGGCCCGTACTTTTTTCACTCAATAATTATAATATGTAAAATAAGCACAACTGGGCCTCTTCTTCACATAGGGCCCTAGGCATGTGCCTAGCCTGCCTGAGTGTTAATCCGGCTCTGCTTGTGTTTACTTTGTGTACTGCATTGTAAAATTAATAATTAACAGTTTGCATTGTATTGGCTAGTTTGATAAATTATGTGGTATTTTTCTTCCCTAATTAGGTGACTGGAACTAACCAACACAAATCGAACAGGTCATATTATAAATGAATATACAAGTTGAAATTCATGCTGTGTTGATTTATTAAGTTGATCACATGAGCTACGTTTCAGTTAATAAGACATAAGTTTTAGTGCAAATTCTGAATTTTGTATTCACAATTAATGGTTTAGATTTTGAATGAGTTTGAGACCAAAAAAAAATATTTGCAGGTAAAATTTTTAGTAACTTGGAATAACAAATCTGATTTTTGTACTTTCTTTTTAAAGAGTTAAGGTAAAATTATTTACTGTGTGTCATCTTAATTTTTTATGTTAATCAACAAGGCCTTGATCTTCCCATATTAGAAGACAAAATATAAGCAACATGTCTTAAAAGTATTACAAAAAACTAGAACCCTTGGTTCCAAAATGACACTTTCTATTAGAAGTATTAGCATTTATTTAAAGTTAATTAATGGATGCCACTCTAGTGGATTCATGAACCCATTCCGCCTAAGTAATGGAAGACAAATGATGCACTAGATTTCACTCCTGACCCTTAGTTTCAACTGACAAGGTAAATTTTGTTTGATAAATTTTATTCAAATTCAGTTCTGCAGATCTTTCATATTTTGGAATCCAAGTTCTCTCTTTTCTGGACATTATTCAGAGTAAGGAAATACCATTTTTGAGTAGTTCAGAAAATGTTATGGAAATGAGACAAAATAAAACCAAAATCTTAATTCCACAAAATTTGTTTTAAGCAGTGTCAACTGAAATTCATTGTAAACCTTATTACAAAATTAAGGACTGTTACAGACTGAAATCAGCATTGAATTTTCTTTAATGAGTCCATTGTTTTGTAGTATATATTCATTAAGGGAGGAATGGAAGAACACACTGTACTGCCCTTGAAATGCATAGTGGAATAAACTGTACATGTGTGCTGTAAGACTGTTTGCTTGCTTGATTCCCTTGTGGTCTCAGTAATAATCAGAAAATCCTCATCTTTGTTTCTGCTCTTTTGTAGACTAGATCCCCGAACCTGTAACTTGTTCTGTTTTTGCCTTGTCCTATAGACTCAGGGCTACCCATGCCAGAGTTCAGGATCAGAGCCTAAAATCTGTCTAACAACAAAAATCTTCAGTGCTTCCTGATGTTTCTTTTGCAGGAACATTTAAAAGAAATCAAGAGAAATTAGACCTTATCTGCTTCTTCATAGAGAATATCAAAAGTACATTAATAATATCTCAGTGTAGGACTTAAATGCTCATTTTCTACTCATATCAAGAGGGGAGGATTTTATTTTTCAAAGCTTGTCTGTAGCAGAGGCAAATGCTTTTAAAATTAGAATTCCTGTTAATACAAAAAGAAGGGAAGTAGTAGAAAATACCCAGTTCAACTTTCTCTAAGTTAAATCAATTATCCATGTTTTACCAGCCGTTATCAGAGTTTGTACACTTGCTCCAATTAAATTATTTTTCTTCAGGGAAGCTTGCAAGGCACTTACATAAATTCTGTTAATTTCTGAGTAATGCAGTCCTGACAATCACTTAAGACAATATAGTTGATACCGCTGTCAAGAAAGACTCTTTTTCAAAAGAATGTTTTTATAGAATATCATTGTGACACTTTGCTCAGATGGATGTCTTTAGCAGAATTTGATTAATGTAATGTAATAAAAGAGATGCACACTAAAGTGTCGTACATGTCTTGTTAAGTATGTTTGATTCATTATACGTAGTTCTTCTCACTTTCTTTCTCTTTCCTCAGTTCATTTTTTATCATTTCAATAATATATCTATAAATATGAAAAAGTTGGCACTTTCTTTGACATATATGGCTATTAATTCATAACTCTAAAAAATTGTATCTTTCAACTTGTCATTTTAAAGCTTGTACAGTTTATTACAGTAAGTAACCTGTGTTGGAAATTAGATTTTGAACTTTAGCAAGGAGATAAATAAGCTTGTGGACACAGAAGTTATGGAGAGGATACCTAGATATAGTGCTAAAATAAAATCACATGAAAAGATCACTTACTTGGAAGATGATAATTTCAGAGCTCCCAGAGGATCACATATTAGAAATGTGCTAAAAGTTTAATTCTAATAACTTTAATTCCCAGAAGTTTTATACTATTTCGTTACTTTAGGGGTTTTTTGTTTTTGTCCTTCATGAGCGCTTTTTTGTTTGGGTACATTACACGTATGATAATCCAATATTGTAACTAATTTCCCCCCGCAAAAGGCTTTTACAAACCTTCCCCAGCCCTATTCTTTCTCCACCCTTCTGCAAATCCAATCAATTTCCTGCAGCCCAGGCAAAACCTGGGAAATCATAATATCCTCCAGACTCTATTTATGACAATGTTTGAATTTGGGTATTTTTTTATTGTTGTCACCAGGGTTATTCCACTTACATAGGACATATTATTGAGAGTTGCTAGCTTGAGAATCAGCATGTGGAGCACGGAGGAGAATGCCAAGTTGATATGCAAGAAATCTAAAGAGGTGACCACACTAAAAACTGGGTGGTTTGGAGTGTTCACTGTAAGAAACAAAGGCGGATAAAAGGTGGGTTTGCTGGCAAAAGAGAAAAAGGAAGCCCTGGTTACTCATTCAGAAGTGATGAAAAACCACACAATGCAACTATCATGAGGGTTTTCAGATCAGTAAGTGTCTGAGGGTAACACAGCACAGGGCACATGATGGGTAATGTATAAAATCATAGTACCTTAGTGGCTGGAGTAGTCGCAGGAAAAAGTACTCAACAGAATGGTGGGGTCTCAGGATTTAGACAGTACAACGTGGCCATCTGACATAGTTATGGTTTGCTGTGCTCTGGGTGCTAGGTTATTTCATTGAACAGGTTTGTGGCTGACCCTTGATCTCATACTGGCATATTAGTTTCAGTTTGTCTTAGGCATAGTTTGATAACTCATATTTTAAAGCAGTGGTTAGAAATTTATACAAGCCCAGCAATTTATGTTGGAGATGCTGGTGTTCAAGTTCAGGAGCATTTACAGCTGTACAATAGGTTCCTAAACTAAGGGGAAGCATCACTAAAAATCAACACTTCCCAACAATTTTTGAGGAAAGTTGATGACTTAGAAAACTTGTGTGCTCAGATTTTGAAAGTAGGCTTCCAGGATATCTATAGGCATATGGCTAGATATATGTATATGCAGAGGTGATTCTAGCAACATGGGCTGTGGAAGGGTATTGAGGGGAATTTAATACAAATCCCAACAAATGGCATGAGAAAACTATGAGAGGGTCTGTTGCAAAATGGTTGACATGCTATTCTACCCCAGTAGCATGAAGGACAATAATAGCATGTGTAGATATGACTAGTTTTAATATAGCTTGCTGTGGTAACAGCTGCAGTGAAAAGAGACTTGAGAGTATGGACCGGAGAACAGGCTGTACTGAAACCCATATTGCCATAACTTCACCGCTATTGGCACCTAAAGTAACTCAGTCATTCCTTCATGTGCTGCAATCAGTGCTACAACTCTTTTGAGAAGCAGATAGTCCAGCAAAAATGCATGGAAGTGGTTAATTAGTAGGGCTGTGTGACGCTTTGGTCGCAGATTCAATTCAGTGGACCCAATTCAGTGGCTGAATCTCCAAATCTGATTTGAATCAGGAAACCCTTTAATCTCTCTGAATCCAATCAGAACCTTCTGAATTGATTTAGAGAGATTTGATGATTTGGACATAGACACAGGTTTAAATGTTTTTTCTACCTACCTTAAGGTGGGTACCAGGTGGCTTGTGAATGCTGAGATGGTTGGGCAGATGGAACATCCCATAGGAGTGCAGGGTGTCCCCGGTGCGCTTGGCAGTGGACCCGGAAGTGGAGCAGAAGCACTTTCGGTCCACTTCTGGGTCCACTGTGGAGCACACAGGGGACCCTCCCCTCGCCCCTCGGCTCGGTTACTGGTGCCTCCTGGGTCTGGGGGGGAACCCAGGGTCCCCTCATGACTGATCACTGAGCCAGCGGGGCACAGGAAGGGTCACTTTAATTTAAGCGCTGCTGCATCTCATATCAGCATCCACATGCTTAAAAATGGTGGCAGAGGTGCTCATACAATTAGATTTAGTTCAAGTGCCCCCATCACCATTTTTAGGCATGGGGATGCTGATTAATGAGATGCAGGAGGCTACTGGAGTGCAGCAACTGCCACGTTCCAAGGCTAGGTACAGTCAAAATGCCTGTGGCTGAATCAATTCAGTGTTTCCAGGTTAGTCTGAACTGCACAGATTAAATTGAAACAGAAGTGAATACACATTTACCTTTGATTCAGGAAATACAGTCGCATGCCTGTAGTGGCTCAGGCCAGAACCTGGGGGGTACTATAGCATAGCTCCCTGCCTGTGTTCACTTCCACGTCCTGCTGCCCCCGAGGTCTCTGGGATTTGCAGTCCAGAATCACAACAGCAGAACTCCGCAAGGTTGCTCATTACATCCTGCTTCCAGGTGCCTGTGGGATTTGTAGTCCACAATCACAGCCAGCGGTAAGTTTGAGCAGGGGAAGGGGTGCTTAAGTCCCATCTCTGGCTCCAGACCCCAGCCAGGGTTTGTGTGGGAGTAACCTCTCCCACCTCCCTGCAGACTGGGTTGCATCCTCAGCTGGGCTTGCTCCCCCACCCCATTTTCAGCCAGCCCTGACTGCTCCAGCTAGGGAGGAGAGTGGCAGGTCCAGCCCTGCTCTCTGGAGCAGATAGTGCAGACCATGGCTGAAAAACATGCTGGAGGACTCTGATTTAACTTAAACCAGGAAAGGGTCTGGGACACAAGTTTCATAAACTGGTTTGACACATGTCAATTAAGTCTGATACTATATTCAACCAGGTTTATCTTAAACCAGTTTCAGCCATTTTGAAATGGGTTTATGTGCATTGAACTTGTATTTTGTTACAGGTTTAAACAATTTCTGATCACTTAAATTGGTTTGTGTGTAAATTTTGTCCCTAGCCCAGCAGACTTGATTAATCGAGACACAATTACAGTGTGTCAGGGCAGCCTCTGCTCTCATATACAGGCACCATCCATTGTGAGGTACTATAAAAAGGTGCATTAGCCTATTTTAATGCTTGTTAGTGAAAGTGCACCTTTTTTTGGTGATACTGTAATGTGCTTTAATGTGCATCAGAGCATTTTATTGTACAAGTGTGGGTATGCCCAGTGAAATTCACTTACTGTAATTTTGGACTGTAAATCTGCCTATCATTCCTGTAAGGTGTAGTCTGTTACATATACTCTTGGCTTGCCTGGTCCTATCCAAAAAAAGAAGGTTGTTGCAATGTACCAGTAGCCTGTTGGTTAGAATACATTTAAACTCAAATTCTACCTTTGCCTGCTTTGTATAAGAGATGTGAATCCATACTGAGAGACAGTCATATCAGAATGTCCTGTAATCCAGTAGTTAGGATCCTGTACTGGAAATGGGATATATGGTTTCAAGTTCCTGCTTTAAATCAGACACGGTATAAATGAGGATTGATTTGAGCCAGGGCCTTCCACAGCCCCAGTAAGTGCTCTCACCAGTGGGATTTGGTGTCACCAGCAGCACCACTATGTCTGTGTCTCACAAGAAAAGATCAGCATGTAACATAGACACCAAATACCAGGAGAGGACACTATAATATGAATCCTGAATGGAAGTAGATGCCGGACTTCCTTTGAATTGGAGCATAAGCTTTATCTCCCTTACTAATGTTTCTTACTAGATAGTTTAGGTCAATGACACTCAGCAAGGTGCAGTAGCACCCTGGGATGCTGAGAGATCTTTTCTAAGGGTACCTCTGGGTGCAACACAGTATTAGCACTGTTAGGTGTGCCATCACCCACACGATTCAGAAGATAAACCTAGAAATTTCAAAGAGGAATCCATAGTAACCAAGATATTCTGACTTGTTGTGGTCTTTGAGTTCTTTGCAATAGAAGAATTGCTCTATTATTTTTCCATAGTAAAACAAAACCAAGGGAAAGCTAGGCACTGGCATTTTTGAAGGGTCTAATGATGGCTGCTTTGTCTCTAAAATCTTTCAGAACCATGCAAAAATTTTTAAAAAAATTATTTATTTGGTCTAATAAAAGATATCCCATTTACCCAAAGAACTTTCTCTTCTTATGTCCTTAGACCAACATGGCTACAACCAACACCCCCAAAACTCTCTTGTGCATTTATTTAATTATACCTACATTCTTATGTCCATTTACAGCCAAGACTCAGCCTAAGCCTTAAGAATTCCTTCCAACGAATCTGAAACATGTTTTTCTGTAAATTTGTTTCTTGAAAGCTCTTAGCTTTACATATTTGTGGAAAGGGTCTAGTACAGGAAAGCTAGCCATACTACCTCAGTTAACTCTTTAAATTAATGACAGCTGCCATGATTTGGGCTTTTCATCAGTCAATTGCTATGAAGTAACTCACACTAGTCAGTCTTTTCTTGTGTTAAGGAACAGAATGCTTGATCTTGGTGAGGTAAGATTTTCTATTTTGTGAGCTGAAGAATAAAATAACTTAATTATATCTTCAAATGTGCATAAGGTGGATTGCTTGTGAAATCTTTAAGGCTAAGTACAGACAGTCAAAAAGCCTGAGGTTGAATCAATTTAGTCTTTGCAGGTTAGTCTAATCTGCACAGATTAAACTGAGAAACAACTTGATGGACATTCACTTTTGATTCAGAAAATGGAGCCACATACCTGCAGCAGCTCAGGCCAGAAGTCAGAGGGCATCAGAGCATGGGTCTCTGACACATAGCCAGAATGGACTGTGTGTTCACTTCCTCTTCCTGCTGCCCCTCAAGTCTCTGGAATTTGCCATGCAGAATTACAGCAGCAGGACTCTGCAAGGCTGCTCATTACTTCATCTTCCTACTTCCAGCTGCCTCTGGGACTACAATCCACAGTTGTAAATGGCATTAAGATTTTAGCAGGGCAGAGCAGTTCTCTACCAGGGGGAAGGACAGTTTAACCCCCCTTGCTGGTCCCAAACCCCAGCCGGGGCTTGCCTGGGGGCGGGTAGTCCCTTCCCCCCAAACCTTGTCTGCTGGAGCAGACAGCACAGCCTAGCCCAGGGCTGGAAAGCATGCTGGGATGCTAGGGGACTGTAATTTAACTTTCATAAACTGGCTTGACCCAAATCAGTTAAGTCTGAGACTACATTCAACCAGGTTTATCCTAAACCAGTTTCAGGCATTTTGAAACTGATTTATGTGCACTGAACTTATGTTCTGTTATAGGTTTAAACCAATTTTTGATGATTTAAATGAGTTTATGTGCAACTTCTGTCCCTAGCCTAAATAAAAAGAGGAAGAATAATTCCTTTAGACTCTGAGAGAGGATTTTAAAGATGGGTCTTGAAACCAGTTGCATTTGTCTCTTGCTACAAGCAAGTAAATAGTCCCATGGAAGTGGATGAGTGAGGAAGGAAACCAGTAGGGCTCTCTGTGTGCTTAAATTTAGCATGTGTTAAATTGTTTTTGCTGATTGTTGCCAAGATGCTTGCATAAGTGATTTTCTTTGAGAAAAGAAAAGTGAGGAATAGTTTTCATGTACTAAGGCCCTGTTTCTGCTATTCTGTTCAAGTGGATGGACTCCTGCATTCATATGGAGCACCATTAGAGTTCATGGTTTTTATGCTGCTCCAGGGTACTACTCTCATAGGACATCTTGCAAGCATAGAGCCTAGGAATGACCTTATAGCTGCACCATGGCAAGGGAATGGAGGTATGATCTCAAGGCCCTTTCATGATAAAAAAAAAAAAAAGAGGGGAAGAAAGGAACTGGTCTCCCAAATGTGCTTTGTTCCCTGACAACAAGAAAAAGCGGGTGGCAAGAGAGAATTTTCACACTAACTTTCCCATTACGTATTATAAATGCAACAAATTAGATACAAGTCACTTACGTTTGAGAAACTCTATGCTGGTGAACATAAAATAAAGCAAATTAGGATTGGCGGGGAAAAAACCTTACTGAGTCATGAGTCCTTCTGCCTTCAAGGTCAAAGAATATTATCTGATGTCAGCTGAAAGTGTTCCTTAAATAGAGGGAAGGGGAAGAACAGTTTTGCTTGCAGCTCATCACAAGTAAACAGGCTGTTGCACTCTAAGACAATAAACAGTTTGAAGAATGAGGAAGGGGTGTGACCGGGTGTGGAACAAATTCTGGAGAAAGGGGTGTGGACTGTGCCAGAGCACAGAAAGGTTGGACATGGAAGTGTAATGGTATTGTAAATACCTCTTGGACTATGCTGTTTCCTCCTTTGTATTTTCTTTCATGATGGTGTTTGACCTGTCCTGTTCATTACAAACAAGAGGAAATGTGAAAATTAAGATAAGGGCCAAGTTCATTAAAGTTGATATTCCCTTCACCTGCCTTCCAGAGCTTAGGTAAATAACACGCTGCCTGAGAAGATTGGGGTGGGATTGAGAAGAGGCTATTTCATAGGTAGTTTTCCTTTTCATGTGGTGGGAAAGGACCTGTTGCCCCTGCAAGCCACTTCTGTGGGAGTTGTAGCTAGGAGCATTTCTCAATTTTAGATACAATTGCTGCTTTTCTGGCTCCACCTTTGCCTCCCACTGAAGTGGGGCTCTACAGCTTAGTGGTGGTATATTGGGCTCTAGGGTCCTTTTATGTGCATATCTGCTATGGAAGAGGCCCGCTGTCTTTCAGCTATGTTGGGCCTGTTCATCCTGCTTGACCTTTTCAGTTTCTCTGGGCTCTTTCTGAAGGGTAGAACATCTTCATAGTTTTCTGTCTGCCATAGTTGGGGGAAGAGGAATATGTAAAACCACATTTAGAAAATAAATTTAAATTTGGATTAAGTAAATTTGTAATGCATTCATTTAATCGATGTGTTTTATTTTAAAAAATCTGCCTGTGCTTTTAAATATATATAATTACATATATCAAGCAATTTGCATAAAAAACACACTGAGTGATTCATGTGTAAAAATGACATAATTGCTATTAAATTTAGAAGCCGTATGTGTGGCTAGGAAAGCTGCTTTACTGGTTTTAGGGACTGTTTTTCATTTCTACCTACCTGATAGCAGTATAGTTCTTTGTCCATAGGTTTATGTGCAAGAAAATAGTTCCCCAAACCTGTTGTACATAGACTACTTGTTCTTCCTATAATGGAACGAGAAGTGCATATTTCAGCAAATCAAGAAAAAACAAAAGCTGAATATTGGTGCGAAGCTCAGAGAGAGGTTTGTCATTTTTATCAACCAGACTAAATAGCAGTTCCTGCAATATGCACCATCTGAGATTTTATTGCTCTCTATTATTTTTAGTACTGGAAGAGAGATTAAATGAAATCTGGGATTATTTCAGACAGTGTTAGAAATGAGCAATAAAAAATTTATCATCAGGATCAGGCTGACCCAGTTGGATTTTGTAGGCTTTAGGTACTTCTTTATGAATATCAACACAATTAAAATTCTCCAGCCAGGGAGGTAAAAGTGGGGAGTGGAGAAGCTAATACCCCTGTTCATGTGGGGGATGTTTCAGAGTTCTCTTCTGTCTGTTTTTGAACAAGTGTGGAGTTCAACACAGTGGACTGAAAACTTATTCAGTGTATGCCATTTTCCTTGGCTACTAAATCTTTGTCCTTTACAAGGTATCGTAGACATGAACAAAGTAAATGTATGTTAGTTTAGATTCACCTTTTCTCAAAAGAGGAAGTTTATATCTTGTATATGATGAACTATCTGTACATAATTTACTTACCAGTTTAATTTAAAAATTCATTGGCTTAAGGCAGCTGATGTGACTTGTTACAAATTTTATAAAGTGGGTCAGATGGTGAAACAAAGTGGTGCCTTTGGTGTCAGTCACAAATTCAGACAGGAGTCAAGAAGATTTATCGTTGATGAAAAACTACTGAGTTGACGGAGAAAGTACGACTTTGGGCTTGCCTTTCAGGTGTTGGATGTCTTATTTTTCTTCTCTTCAAAGTGGATTTTGCTGATTCACAAATCTCTTGGCTACAGGCACCCATGCAGCCACATTTTAGCATGTTAGCAACTTCTCTTGGTAAACAATGTGAGGTAAGTGGGCCATTGCTCCACCTTGTTATGAAATGCATGAAGTTGCTTTCAGCTATGTTGGGCCTGTTCATTGAGGTATTAGAAGAGGAAAGGTATTGAGATGCTTGTAATTAAGTCATATTATTTATATCAGTTATATCTATATAAACTAGATCTCTTATTCTAGAGGCCAGATCTGTCAGCCTACACAAAGGGCGGGAAGTTATTTCAGGTGGAGAGCTGTTTAACGAGTTTTGGTGAGCTGTCAAGGGCCGCATGGGTAGTCCCACCCCTTGACAGTTGCCCTGCTCCCTTGTTGCCATTTTGAGATTGGAATTCCCACCCCCAACCCATGACCTTTGCCAGGGTTGCCATCTTGGAACCAGAGAAAAACAACAAATCATACCCTAAAAGTCAAACACCTACTATAACATATTTTAATTTTATAATTTTTTTTGTCATGATTTGTGTTTGTGTAGTATATATAGAGGTGATTGCATAACAACTTAAAAATAAACTCTTAGTTTTGTATATTGTGGAGGGGAGGGTGTGGTGTGGTGTGTGTGGGGTGTTAATGTATGTGTGGGTGTGTAGGGTGGGGTGTGGGGCTGTTGGGGTGCGTGGGAGTTTTGTGAGGGGGTGTGGCTGAGTGTGGGGAGTATAGGGTATGTTGGGGAGTTGTGTATATGTGGGGGGTTGTGGGAGCAGAGTGTGCGTGTGAGGGAGGTTGGGGGGGTGTGGGGACCCCCCACCCTCCCCGCATGGTGCAGCAGCAGTTGGGAGGCTCCTCTGGCTAGTGCTGCACGTTGCAGCAAGGGGCGCAGCCTCCATGCGGCTGCACGTATCACTGGTGCTCCCTGCCACTCGCACGCAGTCCCCGCACTCGCACAGCAGGGAGGGGAGCCCCATGTGCTGGAGCAAGGTGTCTTCCCTGCTGGGGCTGCGCAGCACCAGAGAGAAACTTCAGGCTCTGGAGTTAGCTGCCTGTACCAGTGCATGGGGTTGTTCCATCCTAAGTGCAGGACTTTGCACTTGTCCTTATTAAACCACATAAGATTTCTTTTGGTCCAATCTTCCAATTTGTCAAGGTCTCTCTGAATGTTAGCCCTCCCCTCCAGTGTATCAACTACTCCCCTCAGCTTGGTGTCATCTGCAAACTTGCTAAGGGCCCACTCATATTGGCCAGAAACTATTGATGATAGACTATTACAGTTGTGAAAAGGGAGAGGAGGAAGAAAGGATTCCACTCACTGAAGAACCCTAGAAATAAGTGTTAAAAATACTTCCAGAAAAACTGTGTTAAAATAGTTGAGAAACAAGTCTGAATGGAGTTCTGATGTAAGTGGGTATGACTGCCATTAATTTCAATGAGAGCTGCCATGATAAACGCTTAGGATTGAGCCATCTGAGAATTCGTCTTTAATTCTTCTTCTACGTGTCAAAATGTAGAACACACCCTTCTTTCTTGACAGCTGCCCATGGTGTTACATATTCCCCAAACAATAAATAACGTGTAAGCAGGATGCTATTGAGCACAGTGCAAGTTTTTAAGTCCTATGATGTTGGCAGTTCTCTTGGTTCTCAGAAATAAGAGCAAGTATATTCCATTTTACTAGGTTTTTTTCCCCTAGAATGGGTACTCTCATATGAGACTAATAGTTGATACCATTGGAAAGTTGGTTGGGACAAGGTAAGGAGAAGAGAGAAGCCATTAGTGTCACTGAATTCACTCCAACAGCTAGAACTAAAGTACTAGCATTAGTACTAGTAACAGATCAACATTGTATTCTTTCCCCTGGCAATTATCTTAGCAACCTGACATTTTTGTGTGCTTTATATTTTCACCTTGTTCAGTATTGACACAGTGGAGAATAGCATGAGAGTCAGAAAGAAAGAAGTGCATTTCAGAGGAGAGGGGCCCCGAAATAATGAAGAGTTCAACTGAAATAAATGGGATTTTTTTTGCATGCCAAATTTCTTGCGACTTTCAAGCTAATACTTTCAATTCACTTCAATACAGTCACTGAAGTAGCTTAGAAAAAGAGAAAAAAAGATCTTTGATATGCTAGATCAACCAAAAGTTTAAACATCACTCTTTGTATATGCCATTTATAATGCAAATATCAAGTTAGCATTTTTAGACTCACTTTACAGCAGTCAGAGAAGTACCCCAGTGTACAAAGAATGAGGGAAAGAGGGATATGCCAAATGACAGTGCGTCTTTGATAGTTCAATAATAAGTAAATAAAAAACCGCCCTAATTTTCCAAATATGTTTCACAGAGGGAGAGAAGATGGAAGAGAGATCCTATCTATTAGCTAATGATATTGGACCAGATTCTCTGCAGATGCTTGTGCATCCTTGCCAGGTGACCCCAGCAGAGGATCTGGCCTACTGACTCTTTCCTGCTATATTGGGGATAGTAGGAAATTCCTCTGCATATATGTTTAGATGGTCAATACCTGAGAGAGACGTCCAATTTCCAGGAGTCGCCTTTCTTAAATTATTTTATCATTATTTTTCTTTGAAAATCAGGCCACGTGCATCCTATCCCTCTTTTGAATTAAAAAATATATATTTTTTAATTAAAAAAGCCAAAGGTTTTGTTTTGATATTGTCAAAGTTATATCAGGGATAGAATTCTTCTTGATGCTTTTCAGTGGAAGAAGCAAGTATATTTATATTTTTACAGAAAGGGAAAATTAGCTTGTACATATTTAAAATGAACTTTAATTTAATTTAACTTCTGTAATATACTATGTATAGTGCATATTTAAAAAAAAAGAAGTGTAAGTAGCTCTGAAACCTATGAAAACAGAGAAGGTAGATGTGCTGGGAGGCTGCTCCAATGTGCTGTAATTGTTCAGTTAATGAAATCTGCCGGAGTTTGCTAATTAGCACGTTCTAGCCAGCCTCCATGTCTTGTGTTTCAGTGTTCCTGCACTCATTTGAGCTTTAGTTAAAGCGTCTTGCCACCATTCTGAAGCATGGGGATGCTGATACATGGGACACTGTGGTGCTTTAATTACAGTGGCTCCTGTAGTGGCTCTAATTAAAGGTCCCCTCTGCCCCTGGAGCACACATAAAAATCCACAAAGTGACTAAAAGTTATGGTGGGTCCAAGCCTGCCTGCCTGGTGTATCCTAAATTTCCATTAATTATAATTATTACATGATTATAGTAAAACAGGTCTGAGATGGTGTAGTCACTGCAGGTGTTTGTACTGCAAATGTCCCCTTCAGTCAACTTTTTCATCTCCTAGTGCTAAGTGTAATAAATGTGCATTTGAAAGCAGGATTCTTTCTCTAGAGTTTAGAATACGGGTTTGTTGGGAACTTTCAGAGTGCACAGATGACAGGGTCCTTCTTACTAGACTCTTATGAGCTCTTTAATTCCACTCCTTAAATGTGTATTTGCAAGGGAAAAATCATCTTGTAAACTCTCTTGCTGCTGCTCTCCATTGCACCTGAACATTTTCAATACGGCACTGAACTCATGAGTGTGTTTCATTAGATTTATGCCTGGTTTTAGTAAGTGTGAACATATAGTCTGTTCTGCAACATGAAGAGTTCAAGAAACATTTCAAATAATGTGTAAACTATAGATATATATATATATATATATATATATATATGTTTTTATTTCTTGCCAATAGAATTTTACCATTTTGAAAATAATATAACACAACACAAATATATATTTTTAAAAATTAAATATAAAAAACACACCATTATCCAAAACACTGGATACCCTTGACAGACATTTTAAAGCACTATTTAAGTTAGGGCAGAGGGCCGTTTGCTGGCTTTTGGCAAGCTGTCAAGGGCCACATGGATAGCCTTACCCCTTGACAGATGCCCCGCCCCCTGGTCACCATCTTGTGACTAGAAGCCCCATTCCCTAACTGCTGACCTTTGCCACCAGAAGTCCCTCCCCTTCCCTCAGAAGTACTCCTTTCAGCAAGGGGTTTTGCCATCTCAAAACCAGAAAAATACCAAATTATATTCTAAAAATTGAACCTCGACAACACTCATTAATTTGATTTAAAAAAAAATTTTGTCCTGATTTACATGTGTTTGTGTAGTGCACATAGAGGAGACTGCTAGGGTTGTGTGAAGCATTAGTCACTGATTTGCTTTGGAGGAGATTCGGCCCAATTTGGCAGCCAAATCTCTGAATCTGAATCAAATCAGAAGGCCCATTAATCTCTCCAAATCGAATTGGAATCCTCTGAATCAATTTGGAAAGATTTGACGATTTGGCCATAGACATAGCTTTATATGTTTTTTCTACATACCTCAAGGTACAAGGTGCGGCTCGTGAATGCTGAGGTGGTGGGGCAGATGGTGCATCCCATGGGAGTGCAGGGGGCCTCTGCTTGCTTGGCGGTGGACCCCTGGACATGGTACTTCTGGTCCATGTCCAGGTCCACTGTGGAATGCACGAGGGATCCCTCTGTCCCCCTGGCTCAGTGACTGGTGCTTCCTGGGTCTGGTGGGTCCCCCACATGCTCAGCGGTGGATCTGGAAGTGGACTCAAAATACTTTTGGTTCACTTCCAGGTCTGCCACTGAACATGTGGGGGGGCCTCCCACGCTCCTGTGGGATACTCCGTTTGCCCTACCTTGTCAGTGTTCATGAGCCATGCCTGATACCTTGAGGTATGTAGAAAAAACATATAAAGCTGTGTCTGTGGCTGAATTGATGATTCATAGTTGGTAGGGTTGGAAAGGAACTGAGCATATCATCAAGTCCAACCCCCTGCCATGGGCAGGAAAGGATGCTGGGGTTAAACAACCCCAGGTAGGTGATTATCAAGCCTCCTTTTGAAGACCCCCAGGGCAGGAGTGAGCACCACTTCCCTTGGAAGTTGGTTCCAGATCCTAGCCACCCTGACTGTGAAGTAGTGCCTCCTGATATCTAGCCTGAATCTACTCTTCAGCAACTTATGGCTATTATTCCTTGTTACTCCTGGTAGTGCTTGGGGCAACAGGGAATCTCCCATTGCCTGCTGGTCCTCCTTGGCCAGTTTGTAGACGGCCACCAGATCCCCTCTCAGTCTTCTCTTGTGGAGGCTGAACAGGTTCAAGCATCCGCTTGTAGGGCCTGCCCTGCTGGCCCCTGATCATGCTAGTGGCCTTCCTCTGGAAACCTTCAATGCTGTCCACATCTCTCCTGAAGTGCGGTGCCCAGAACTGGACACAGTACTCCAACTGTGGCCTGACCAATGTCACATAGATGGGGAGGATCATAGATCACCTCCTTGGACCTGCTTGTGATACATCTGTGGATGCATCACAAGGTGTGGTCAGCCTTTCTGATTGCGTACCCACATTGGTGACCCATGTTCATTTTGGAATCAATAATGACACCAAGATCCTGTTTTGCCTCTGTGCTGACAAGAAGGCTATAGGTATGCTGCTGGTTCTTCCTCCCTAGGTGCAGTACCTTGCAGTTATCAGTACTGAAGCCCATCCTGTTCTCATCTGCCCATCCCGTAACCTGTCTAGATCTAGTTGCAGCCTGTCTCTCCTCCAGCATGTCCACTTCTCCCCACATCTTAGTGTCATCCACGAATTTGAATAAGGTGCTTTTCACCCCCTTGTCCAAGTTGTTGATAAACATGTTGAACAGCACAGGCCCGAGGATCAAGCCCTGGGGGGACCCCACTGACCACATCTCTCCAGGTTGAAAAAGACCTGTACACCACCACCCTCTGGGTGTGGTCCTCCAGCCAATTTGCAACCCATCTGACTGTGTAGGCATCTACAGTCACCTAATTTTTTAATGAGAATGGGGTGAGAGAGAGTGTCAAAGGCCTTCCTAAAGTACAGAAAGACTATGTCCACTGTGTAACCTGTGTCCAAGGATTTTGTGACCTGGTCATAGAAGGCCACCAGGTTGGTCTGACAGGACCTGCCTCAAATGAACCCATGTTGGTCACCTCTAAGCATCACAGATGTGCTCCTGGATAATTTTCTCAAAGAGCTTCCCCAGGACCAAGGTAAGACTAATAGGCCTGTAGTTTCCTGGGTCCTCCTTCTTCCCTTTTTTGAAAATGGGGACCACATTGGCCCTTTTCCAGTCCTCTGGCACCTTGCCAGAGCACCATGAGTGCTCGTAAAGCTGTGCCAGGGGTCCCACAATGATCTCTGCTAATTTCCTCAGCACTCTGGGGTGGAGATCATCAGGACCTACTGATTTGTACAAATCAGAATCGAATCTTTAGATTCAGATTTGGTCAAATTGAATCAGGACAGTGATCTGAATCAGCAAATTGAATCACTGTCGCCCAAATTGGGCTGAATCCAAATCTGAAGCGAATAATGCTTGCTTACACACCCCTAGTGACTGCACAATAGCTTAAAATGAAGTCTTACTCTTCTATATTGTGGGGGGTGGGTATAGGTTTGTGGGGGCTATGGGTGCGTGGGTATGTGGGGTGAGGTAGCGTGCGTGTGTGTGTGTATGTGGGGTATGGAGGGAAGGGTGGCTGGGGTTTGTATATGGCAGTGCAAGGGGAGATGTACGTGCATGTGTATGGTGGGGTGTGCATGTGGGACTCACGCTGTGAACACGCACACACTCTGCTCCTGTATCTCCAGACAGAGGGACACTCATGCCCCTCCCCCCACACCAGTGTTCCTGTGCTCTGCAGTCCAGGGATGCAGCTGGGAGACACAGCTACGTGGTGTCTGAGCAGAGGAACTGGGGAACTGACTGGGGGTGGGTGGGCTGGGCTGCTCAAGCCTGCAAGCCTCCTGAGAGCTCCCTCTGCGTCCTACTGCCCCTGGCTCCAGTCAGCTTTGACAGGGAGCCGGGGGCAAACAAATTTAATTTTTTTAGTGGCTCTGTGGGCTGCATAGAATAGCTTGGTGGGCCAGATCCAGCCCATGGGCCGTATTTTGCCCATCCCTGATTTAAGTCATAACAGGTATCATTCAAAGGAGCAGCCTACCTTGGCTGTTGAATATAGGAACCCAAGCATCAAGCTCATGTAGTTTTTTTGCTACCATGTCACTTTTTATGGAACACCTCACTTACGTAATCATGATAAGGTATACAACATCCTGTGGAAAAGGGAAGAGAAGAAAATGGTGAATTTGTTTTGGTTTTTTTTAAGTTAAGAGCTTTTGCTCATTTTATTAAATCTGGAAATGTTAGGAAACACGCATATCCTATAACAAACCAAATTTACTGATTGCCACAGTGTACTGAACAGCTGAAGGGCCTAAACCAAGGACTGCTGAGGTCAATTGAACATAATAGGAAAACTGTGCAAAGTTGATCAATCCATCTTGAACTTCCAAAAACTTTGAATACACTTTAAAAATCACCGGAGTGTTTACCTCAGGATTTTGCTTAATATGTGACATGAAAACCAGTTGAAGATGCTGAATTTTTTAAATAATGTGCTAAAATTTCTGAGTTTCAGGTGGAGGAGTTGACACTTTAGAGTTCAGAAAGATAGCTATTTTATTAAACTTGCTGTGTTTTGAAACACTGATGTAAAGCACTGCTAGTTTATGGTGTGAGAGAGCCTACAGTGATTCTACATCCCATTGCAGGCTATCATGGAAAAACTCATGAGAAAAATGTAAATAAAATATACCCAAGCATGCAAGCCAATGATCTGTTTGTTAAGCCTATTGGCACATACAGGGCAATTTTATTGCATGACCTACTGGTTAAAAACATCAAAAATATAAGTCAAATCATTTGAAGAACTGCTGTTTAGTGAGTTAGAATGAATGAAGTCTTTAGTGAGTACATGCTTTCCGATTCATCACTGGTTCTGTTCTAGTCATGCCCTGTCCTAGTCCTAACTCCCCCAGGCAGTCTTTCTAAGGACACTTGACCTGCCAGTCATATTTCAGAAACTACTGATATGCTACTTGCTGATTTAGTTTAGATTCCAAACAGGCTGGCTGCTGGATTACAGACTAATGACCCATCAGATGCTAAAGGCAAAGGCTTAAAGTGCACTAGTGAATTAAGCCTCGACATTGTCTGAAGGGAAGAATTTATTATGTCATTACATTTGACTCAATAAGTTTCACTTCTTTAGATGCATTGCGCTAAGCAAAAAGTAAGAAATTAATGTAACTAATGTAACCTGGGTTAGCATTTTTCATTTTATTCAGGTAACGTATTGCTGCTTAGGTGTAGAATCAAGGAACAATAGTTTGCTGAACTCTAGAGCTATCAATAGGAATGATAGGTTGAAAACTGTGCAAAGCTGATTATCCAACCATGGATTCCACAAACCGGGTTTAGTTGAATATATGCTTCAGTTGGTAAATACATAGGAAAGTGAGGCTTGCCTGATTTAATGATACCCTAGGTGAGGTTTCAGGAAGCTTTCCATCAAATATCAAAGCCTCAGAGGTGCAAAGATATTAGCAGTAAGTTATAGATAGCACTGAAATTCAATGTGAAACTTAATACGGACACATAATGTGATGAGTCAAATAAAGATTTCAGCTTGATTCTCAGAAGATGTATAGGGATCTGAAGACAATGCCTTGTAATGTAAAGATCATTTTGAAATATATAAAGATTTTAAACATTTGGTGTTTTATCTGTCTACATATGTCTCAGAGTTGTTTTATAGCAACAGATAAAGTGTTTATAAATAATAACAAAGATATTTAGGAAAATAGTAGGATGTTTTTCTTTAGCTTTTGTCACTCATCATTTTGCAGTATCTGATAAAGCTCTCCTGGGTCTTTAGAGGCAATTAAATGTTGTAAAGGCGACCAGGCTATCAATGGAATATTAAGTTTGATGCCTTTTAATATGTGACATTGTACTGATAGTTACATTTCTTGTATTGGTTATCCCTTATATCAGCAGGAGTAGGAGGGTAAAGGGGTTAAAAAAAAGACTGTAAACCCATCTGAATGTATTAGATATTAGTTTTAATGAATGAAATACTTTATAATAAGTGTTGTGTTGCAGTGAGACACACATGAACCATATATATACAACTAGCCAGTGGGTCTGGGATTAGGATTTTTCATTAGAATATATTAATCACATTAATACCATCCATAATCAAAAGGAAGTATTTAATATTCTAGGCTCAAAATTGAAATTGACCTAATGGAGTGAATTTCTTTTCTTTTTATAGTCACCTAAAGGTGGTCACTGCTCCTTGTAAGCCAGTAAGTGGTTAAGGGTCATTCTGTTTTATGTTCAAACAGCTTGAATCGTCTTTTTTGCCACTATACTGGAAACACAAAGTTCACTTTAACTTTCGAATTGAAACTCCTTTTTTTTGTGGTCTAGACTATTAAGAGAATCTACAGACTGCCAAACACATACTTACCCATTCAGCTAATACTGAAAAACAAATAATATATTTCAGCTGACAACCACAAGCCATGCTGCTCGTGCATCCTGTCAGTAGGCTTTCAGGAAAAGGCAAGCCATATCAGGCAATCAGAAAATTCATACTTTTCCAGCAATGCTGTGTGTGGCAATGAAGCATCTTGCATGTACAGAGACACACAAGAGACATGCATCCACACAAATGCACACACACTCACGCACACAAATTAATCAAACCAAGATTCTGCTTATCAAAGGTAGTTTATATTATTGGGCAAAAGCATGCACAGTAACTTGCTTTCTGGCTTACCTAAAACATTGGGGGTTTTTTCTGTTGATTTGCGGGATTACTTGATTGCTTTGGTTTCATTGGCAAATATTTTCTTGTTATGCTATACACCATAGCAAGGAAGAGTGACTAATTGCACAATATATCTGTCCTTGTGTGCAGAAGAGGGTAGAGTATACTGGTATGCATGATCTCTAATTTACTTCCATGATTCTGGATTGCTGTTTTATTCTACAGCCACCTGAATAATTCCAATTTATTCACTGCATTGGGAAATTTGTTGTTCAGGAAGTAGGGTGCTCAAAATGAACACATTAGTATTAGAGGCCTTTGTTAATCAACTGAGTACATCATGTTTTCCTGTCCATTTCACCACACCAATATCTAGTATTATTTTCCAGGTGCATGATGATAATATCAGTGAATTTTGATAAATTTTATTATTCTATAACATCTCCTGCATTCCTCCTCTTCATAACATTTGATGAAGTAGGCTGTTAACTCTCAAAACTGTGCATTTCTGGACAAGTTAATCTTTAAGGTGTTACCTTGTTCTGCCTTCAGCCTGACTTCGGATTAACCCAGTTGAGTACCTCTATCTTATCCACCACTTCCATTATTTATCTAGAGAGGGCTATCCAATTGAGAGGCTTCGAGTTGCACACAGCAAGGGCCACCCAGGTGCCATGGCCCCTCACCTCCCCAACTGCAAGCTCCCCCAGCACTGCATGGGTGGGCAGTACCTCCCCTCGCACTTCACGTATGCAGGCAGGTGGGCAACCTTCTACCTCCCTGACTGCAGGTGTAGCCACATCCCTTTGCCCTGCCCTGCTCCTCCTGGGGGCAGGAGTTGAAAGCCATTGAAGGGAGCTGGCATCTGAAGACTCTGGCTCCAGCAGTAGCCGGAGTGATGAGGTGAGTAGCAGCAGGGAGCAGCCCGAGGACCGCAGTTTAACCCCTCACAGACCACCAGTAGGACAGCCCTGGTCTAGAGTTATTCGAAACATTATACAGTTAGTGAAATATGGAAAAGGAACTGACAAAAAGGTCGTTGATATAATTCTGAGCATTTGGCAACCTACAGCAAATGAATGGCTGAGAGCAAGATGGTGATCTAGATCATCATCTGGTGGCGACGTGCCTGATCCGACTCTTTCTGCTGGAATTTCATGATGCTAAAGCTTCAGTCTTTTGGAAACATTGGCAGTGGGGAGGGAGAAGGAGAGAGAATCTCACTGTGTGTAGGCTGGTATTTAGATAGATATTCTAGAATGGGGTTATTCTTTCCCTTGTATACATAGGGAAATAGCAATTGTGTCAAGGCCATTCAGGGAGTTACTCAGGAGATATGGGGTTTGAAAGAGGACTTGGCACAGTTGCTATTTCCCTATCTGTATAATGGGGAGAATTATACAACTTATGGTGGTTAGTATAAGAACAGGAAGAAGTGTGTATCGGTGAGAGGTAGAGGGCAAGGGAGCTACCGACCCCCCACCCCCAGCCACTGCCTTCCTTGCTGTAGCAGTGTGGGGAGGGAGGGAAGAATTAATTGAACACTCTGATAATTAGATTCTATACCTGGAAAATTATAACAAGTTTATAATTTTTCCATATATAGAACTAATTATTTGGTGGGGTTGTCATAAATTTAGAGTTGACTTAGATTTCACTCGACACAGTAGTTCAGTTTTTGTCTTTTGCTGAGTTCAGTAATGTGCCTCCCTGCTATGTTGTAGTTTTATTAAGTAATAAGTATTGTCAAGTGGTTCTTTTCATGTGAGAAAAGATACTCTGCAGATGGAGTGCTGGAGTCGGTGTAGGGGGTAATAAGAAATGAGATGGAAGTTAGCTTGTCCACCTTGTTCTAACCTAATATATAATAATAATAAATCTGTTGAGAGAATGGTTAACTTAAGAGACTGCTGTGGCACAGTAAGAAAGAAATACTGATATTTTCTATGAGCAAACACTATTAAGATAAAGGGACAGTTTGGGCTAAATAACTTCAATGTAGACTGTTCCAGTTTTGGGAGGTTTTTGGGTTCAACATCCCATAATATTCAAATATTTTTTTTTCAAAAATATTAAATAATTTCAAGAAAATCAGGCTTCTGTTTCTAACATTCATGGACTTATTTTGTCCTTTGCAGTAAGACTGTGGAAGAGACTGTCCAAGGAAGATGTTGAATCTCCTTCATTTGGAGGTTTTCAAGAAGAAGGTGGATAGGTATTAGCTTTAGGAATAGCATTCCTGTGTTTATGGAGGGAGCTGGACCAGATAACCATTAAGGGTAAGCAAGAAGCCTGGCCTGAAGAGGAAAAGAGAAAGTTGTCCCATGTCTTTGTAGAGTACCACTTAGGTTGCTACGTGGGCCAGAGTGGGTAAGGTAACTAGTAGGGTGAACGTGCTGGACTTTAGGAAAGCTGATTTCAGTGAACTCAGGCGATTAGTGAAGGACGCACTACAGAGTAGTAGTTTTGAAATGATGGGAGCCCAAGAAGGGTGGCTGTGCCTTAAGGAAACTATCCTTCGAGCACAAAGCGAGACGATCCCCGTGAGAGGTAAAAGAGGGAAAGGGGCCAGGAGGCTTCCCTGGCTGACCAGAGAAATCCAGGGCAGACTAAGGGCCAAAAGGGGAGCACATAAAAAGTGGAAACAGGGAGAGAGCACCAAAGAGGAATATACCTCTTCTGCTCGTGCTTGTAGGGAGGCAGTTAGACAGGCCAAAGCTACCATGGAGCTGAGGATGGCAACCCAAGTAAAAGACAATAAGAAATTGTTTTTTAGATACCGTATTTTTCGGACCATAAGACGCACCTGACCATAAGACGCACCCAGTTTTTATGGCAGGAGAGACTGTGTGTGTCTCTCCTGCCATGACGGGCTCCTCTGGGTCAATCCGCCACTCTCCGCTCGGGGTCCTGGGTCTGGCTGCTGCTGCTGTCCCTCTCTCCGCCGGGGTGGACGGCCCCTCTCCGCCGGGTCCGCACTCCCGCCTGGTGCGGAGCCGCCTGCAGGCTCCCCTCCTGGAGCCTCAGTCTCCACGGCAGCGAGTCCCTCCTTCAGACTCCTGCCCCGTCTGTTCTGGCCGGCCATTTTTATTGCCGGCTCCCGGCCACCGGCACGGGTGCCAGCTTCCAGTGTAAACAAGCGGCGGATGTCCCGCTCGGGCTCCGCCGCCTCCACGGGCAAGCTCCACCCCGTCTCCCTGGGACACGGCATAAACAAGCGGCGGGTGTCCTGCTCGGGCTCCGCCGCCTCCGCGGGCAAGCTCCGCCCCGTCTCCCCGGGACACACACCTTCAGACCATAAGACGCACCCTCGTTTTCCCCCCACTTTTGGGGGGAAAAAAGTGCGTCTTATGGTCCGAAAAATACGGTATATAGGGAGTAAAAGGAAGGCCCAGGGAGGAATAGGACCTCTGCTAAATGGGCAGAAACAATTGGTGACGGACAGAGGGGACAAGGCTGAACTCCTCAACGAGTTCTTCGCCTCAGTGTTCCTAAGCGAGAGGCATGACAAGTCTCTCACTGGGAGTGTAGGGAGGCAGCAGCAAGGCACCAGACTTCCATGCGTGGACCCTGAGGTGGTGCAGGGTCACTTGGAAGAACTGGATGCCTTTAAGTCGGCAGGCCCGGATGAGCTCCATCCGAGGGTACTGAAGGCACTGGCCGACATCATTGCAGAGCCACTGGCGGGAATATTTGAACGCTCGTGGCGCACGGGTCAAGTCCCGGAGGACTGGAAAAGGGCCAACGTGGTTCCCATTTTCAAGAAGGGGAGGAAGGAGGACCCGGGCAACTATAGGCCAGTTAGTCTCACCTCCATCCTTGGCAAAGTCTTTGAAAAAATTATCAAGGCTCACATTTGTGAGAGCCCGGCAGGGCAAGTTATGCTGAGGGGAAACCAGCATGGGTTTGTGGCAGGCAGATCATGCCTGACCAATCTAGTCTCTTTTTATGACCAGGTTACAAAATGCCTCAACACAGGAGGAGGGGTGGATGTCGTATACTTGGACTTCAGGAAGGCCTTTGATACGGTATCCCACCCCATACTGGTGAACAAGTTAAGGGGCTGTGACTTGGATGACTGCACAGTCCGGTGGGTGGAGAATTGGCTGGAGGGTCGCACCCAGAGAGTTGTGGTGGATGGGTCGGTTTCGACCTGGAAGGGTGTGGGCAGTGGGGTCCCGCAGGGCTTGGTCCTTGGACCGATACTCTTTAATGTCTTCATCAGCGACTTGGATGAGGGAGTGAAATGTACTCTGTCCAAGTTTGCAGATGACACTAAGCTATGGGGCAAAGTGGACACGCCGGAGGGCAGGGAGCAGCTGCAAGCAGACCTGGACAGGTTAGACAAGCGGGCAGAAAACAACAGAATGCAGTTCAACAAGGAGAAATGCAAAGTGCTGCATCTAGGGAGGAAAAATGTCCAGCACACCTACAGCCTAGGAAATGACCTGCTGGGTGGCACGGAAGTGGAAAGGGATCTTGGAGTCCTAGTGGACTCCAAGATGAACATGAGTCGGCAGTGTGACGAAACCATCAGAAAAGCCAATGGCACTTTATCGTGCATCAGCAGATGCATGACAAATAGGTCCAAGGAGGTGATACTTCCCCTCTATCGGGCGCTGGTCAGACCGCAGCTGGAGTACTGCGTGCAATTCTGGGCGCCGCACTTCACGAAGGATGCGGATAATCTGGAGAGGGTCCAGAGAAGGGCCACTCGTATGGTTAAGGGCCTGCAGGCCAAGCCCTACAAGGAGAGACTAGAGAAACTGGACCTTTTCAGCCTCCGCAAGAGAAGGTTGAGAGGCAACCTGGTGGCTGCCTATAAGTTCATCAGGGGGGCACAGAAGGGAATTGGTGAGTATTTATTCACCAAGGCCCCCCCGGGGGTTACAAGAAATAATGGCCACAAGCTAGAAGAGAGCAGATTTCGATTGGATTTTAGGAGGAACTTCTTCACATTTCGAGTGGCCAAGGTCTGGAACGGGCTCCCAAGGGAGGTGGTGCTCTCCCCTACCCTGGGGGTCTTCAAGCGAAGGCTAGATGTGTATCTAGCTGGGGTAATGTAGGTCCAGCACTCTTTCCTGCTTATGCAGGGGGTCGGACTCGATGATCTATTGAGGTCCCTTCCGACCCTAGCATCTATGAATCTATGAATCTATTCTGCAACGTACTGTATAAACACAGAACAAACCAAGAATGCGTGCTCCGTTCAACAGCTCATCTGCACTTGCTAGCGGCAGCGTGCCCTGTTTTAGTCGTGTTCAGTTTGAATAAGGAGGAACCAGGGAGAGTTTGCAGTATAATTAAAAAATGGATAATATCATTTACTCACACAGCACCTTCTAGATGGGCAGCTAAAAGGGTTTTCCAAACAATGATCCTTGTGGTTTCCTTGTTAGTTTAGGTAATTGTTATTCCTTTTTCCAAAAGAGAAAGAAGAGGTACAGAGAGTATATAGTTAATTTAAAACTTTGTCATCAGAAGAAAATATTTTTACAAAATAGTCCCTGCCCCAGAGGACTGCTTCCCCCCCACAAGTTTCTCTCTCTTGATTGCTTTAAATGATGTGCTGAAGATCAGATGTACAGGACACCAATGGCAAAAGATAGAAATGGAAAGGAAAAGATCCCTTGTTGTCTGGCTTTGTGACCTCTGGTTTAAAAGAAAGATTCTTTTCCTGCACCTCCTTCAAAGAATTGATCCAGAGAGATGCTATCCTCTTTGCCTCAAGGCTTTCTCCCCCCCTGCTTTTTAATATCTCCAATGACTTTAATTAAACTCACCCAAGTTTTACAAGCCTGGGGAACTGTTATAAAACCACTGGTCTTGTTTGCCAGGTGGGTTTTCTTTCCCAGGCAGACTGCTCTGTTTTATTATCTGTCAGACCTTTGCTATGGGAGGTAAGCTAAACATGCACAGAACAAGTTAAAACACTAAATGTGCTTTTTTCATAGTGGTTGGTTTTACTTTCAAAGGGGGAGTTTCAGTTACCTATTCTACAATGCTTCATTTCATCTCAGGTATTTCAGGTAGATTAATAGCTTGATATAGTGTGCCCCGTGTGAAATCAGTGATGCAGTAGTGTTACCTCGGATGCAATAGGTACAAAGTACAAACTTCAGTCAGTAAAAGTTCCTTGTTTTTTTCCTTACTTGCATTCCAGCTAATATGCTTTGGTAAATTTTAAACACCCTTAGCAATCTGGCTTTTAATACATTTATTGAGTTTGTTTGCAAAATTCACATAAAATACACTGTTTTGCTGAAAATGGAAATGGCAGTTCTTGACACTTCATTATCTTTTTATAGAGGAGTATTCTAAAAAGAATGCAGAATGTTTTAAATTAGTGGTGCACCAGTTCAAGGCAAAGTACTGTCAGTAGTGTGACTTCGCATGGACAAGTGGGCCATCAGTCTTGGGTGCCAACTCAGTGGGGGTGCCAGAATGGCAGAGCCCCATGGAGTCTGCCCCAGCAGCAGCCTCATACTGTTCCTGTTGCGGCAGCAACTAGGTGCATGTGTACTAGGGCTGTGTGAAACAGCACCGTTTTGTTTAGACTTCCATTTCACCATTTTGAAGGGACAGTGTTTTGTTTTGCTGTTTCAAAGCACTGTTCTGTTTCATCTCATTGACGCTGTTTTGACATTTTGTCCATAGGCTATAATGGGGAGTCATAAAAATGCCTATAGCTTTGTCACATTTTGCCTGATTCAGATGAAAATTGCAGGGATGGTAGCCCCTTCTGAGGGCTTGAAAGTTGCCAAATTTCAAGGAGATAGGTGAAGGGGTTTCTGGGAAACTGTACCTCAGACTGTTCAAAACAAAACTCATATCACTTGTCAGCAGCGGCAACCTGCTGTCACCCTGCGTGCAGATCTGGGGGCTCGGGAGGACTGCAGCTGTGGGACTGTGGGCCACTCTCTTCCTGGGGGGGTGCATGCCCCTGGGAAGAACTGGGGAAATGATCAGAGAGTGGGGAATCTAACGGGGAGCTAGATGTCAATATGAGAGCAATCTTGTCCCCCTCTTTCCCATCCCGCTCCTTAGTTTCTGTTTAGCTGCAAACAAACCCAGCTTCAAAACTCAAAATGTGTCAAAACTTTTGAAACATTTTGAGTGCCCTCATTTCATTTTGAAGCTGTTTTGGAGCCTTTTGTTTTGTTTTGATTTTGCTGTTTCGAGCTCAATACATAATGAAACAGCTTAGAAATTAACCACATGGCGACATTTTGCCCAGCCCTAATGTGTACCTCACTGCTGCTCTAGCAGCAACAACCAGGTAGACCGGGGGTGATTTTTGTGTCCCTGAACCAAGTAAGATTCCTGCCTTGCCCCTGTTCCTCCACTGCTCTTTGCACCTCTTCCCCTCTGGTGCTCGGTGACACCTCCCACCCACTCTTGATCTCCATCAGAGTTTCTCCAGGTGCTAACCCTGCTTGTTACAGTTCTGAGTACTATACACATTCCATCCTTTTCTCTGTGTTAAACAGTATGGTCTTTGTTTCCATAATATCAGCACCTCACAGTCTTCAATGTAGTTAACTTCAAAACACCTGTATGGTATTGAAGTGCTATTATCTTTAGTTTATAAAGCGAATAACTGAAGAGACAGAGACTGAGGGCAATATTTTAAAGATGTTTAGGCACTTACTTCTTGCCTTTAAAGCAACTTGGCCAAGCTCATGTAGGCAACTTGATAGAAGAAAAGCAAGCTGAAGCCTCGGAGGCCTAGGCCAGTACCCTCACCACTGTACCTTCTATCCTAGCTTAGCTTTACATTCAACAATATGTGTGGGGGAGGGGTCTGGAAATAATTAGAGACAGAGACATTTTTAGTGGATAACGGGTATTTTTTTCAAAGCTCATGACTAGCCAAATACTGGTTTTTGGTTACAGTAGAGTAAACAAGATTGTCTTGGTGTAACACTGAGCCTTAAAACAACTTTGCTTGTTTAGGCTAACCAAACAAAGGCTTTGGAGAGACATGATTGCTGTCTAGAAATCTATCTAGAGAATAAACAAAAAAGGGCAAAGACCTGTTTAAACTAAAGGAAAATGTTGGCACAAGAATAAATGGGTATAAATTAGCCAAAAATAAATATATGCCTGGAAATTAGAATAAGATTTTTATGCATCAAAGGATTGAAGTTATTGTTGCAAAAAAAAAAAAAAAAAAAAGCAACATTATACTGGAATATATAAACAGGAATAGTGTATGTGAGATGTGAAGTAATTCTTCTACCTTCTCGGGCTACTGGGGCCTTAGTAGAAGCATTGTATTCAGTTCAGGCACTATATTTCAAGAAAGACCTAATCTAACTGGAAAAAGAATTTGGAGAAGAGCAATGAAAATGATCAACGTTCAAGAAATTATGATCTATGGTTAGGTACAGAAATTCAGAAAGCCTGAGGCAGAATTGATCTAAGTTATGTGGTTTTCTGTAAGTGGTGTAGTTTGGATTGGTAACGAACAGAACACAGATTTGCCCTTGGGAAAGGAGGGAGGGGAGCGGAGAGGAAGGTCGCAAATCCTGGACTGGGTTCTGCCATTTTTATGCGCACTGAACTTCTGTTCTGTTACAGGTGTAGACCAGTTTCCGATCACTTAAACTCGTAAAAGCGTAAAATCTGTATCTGCTCTATGAGTACAGACTGAAAGAACTGGGTTTTTGTCTAGTGATAAAACTAATGAGAAACCTAAGTCTTCAAATTTGTAAAAGGTATAACAATAGAATGGTTTTAGACTGTAAGTGTCTTACTCTAAGTAATATTAAGATGAGAGAAGTGTAGGGCTTTCATCACTTCTTCTAAGAGCAGACCAGAAAATACCTGTGAAGAATGCTTCAGATGTAGTAGAACCAGCCATGACACAAGAGGGGAGACCATATCAACATTTGAGTCCCTTCCATCCTTATTTTCTGTTTTCATGAAGTTCTAGAATAATCTACCAATATGAAGTTGGGTGACGAGAACTTTGATTTCAAGATGTTGCTGATAAACTTTTATTAGAAGAATTATATGATGTGGTTGCCTGCCAGTGGTAGCAGGGACTGGATTGAATGACCCAGCTAGCCCTTTCCAATTCTATTTCCTTTGTTCCTATGAGCTGTCTGGACCACCAATTCAAGCTAAGGCATAAAAAACATATTTGAAAGGAAATAATAAAATCACTTTTTCATGCGTTTCATGTTCATATTTTGCTCTAGAAATATATGCATACAAATTAAAATACAGTAACAAGAAGCGAAACACAGAACTGTAAAAAATGTGGTTATTTACCGATAAACTAAACTTCAGTTTGTTATACATCTCTGTTTTGCTAATCTAATCCAGTTAAGTATCACCATTGCAATCTAGATTCTCTTTAGAATTGTACTGGATTAGGTTTGGGATCTTGGTATTACCTGTTATTCACGTAGGATTTGATATTTTTAATCTAGTTCTTTCTGCAACAGCTAGACAGATCATCACAAAGATATTAAGTGAATTAAACATTTGCTTTGCAAATTACACTAAATACAGCATCACACAATTATTCTCAACAGGGTTAGAGTAACTGTTTTGGATCAATGATATCTTTATCAAAAAGCAAAGCAAGAAAAAGTAAGCTATGACTCTTCTCTAATTTACACAAATCTTGCACTGATAAAAGTGTATTGACTTCAAAAGAATCATTTTTGCCAGTGAGAGAGGAAATAGGACACCCAAATATTCTTAGCATTGACATAGTTTTGTAGTCATTAAAATCGATGGTAAAACTGGTTGTCAGTTGGAGTTCAAATTAGAGCAGTGCTAAATGCCTTAAAAAGTACTGCCCAGGGTATCCAAAGCTACTACTGACTGGATATAAACTTTTGTGGTTATAAGTACACCGTTGGCTTGCCTATGCACTTGTGTCTGAACCATAATGCCTAGTTTGGCATTTCAGGAAGATAACAGTAGGTTTGGTTTTATTAAATTATATTTTCTCACTATTCAGACACTTGGGACAAAGTACAATTTATACTTTGTACCTGCTCTGTATAACAGCTTCACAGTTTATATGATAAACTCCAGTAATTTGATTTAAAAAAATTGCAATGTCTCTTGTTTTTCCTTGGAAGGGAGCTCAATAATGGCATTATACTCATTTTACAAATAAGTAAACTGAGGCACTGGTAAACTGGAATGATAGATCCCTTGTGACATGGTAAAGTAGGAGGACATCTGGGAATGTTTGGTTGGACTCTCAGTCCTAGCTCTAACTACAGGAATTAGTCTCGAGATATAAAATTGTTGTTTAAAAATACCGTCATCTTAAAAATACAATGCTTAGTATTGTGCTATATATTCACAATACTAGGAACATCAGGATAGATTTAGGACACTTTCAACTTTTAAATTTACTTGCTCTTCTTGGGGGTAAAAGTTAATCCATCCCTTCTCTGTAACATGCTCTTTGTGGTTTAATTTGAATGATTTTATGGTGAAATGTGGTGTTCATGTGCTAACCTTTTGCCCAATATGTGCAATTTAAAGAAGCAGCAAATCTCTGAATATATCTATATTTATAGATATAAAAGCACTCTGTAAGGTGGTTTACCTATTTAGGTTGGATACCTAAGAGCTTGTAAACAAATTCATAAATTTGTCATGCTGATTATAGTGTTGGCAAACACAATGGTTGATCATGTTATAAATGTTTATCAACACCCGCACTCACCCACCTGCTAAGAGGTGCTACGCTTTAATGAAATTGTTTGAATATCAAGGCTGGTTGCTAAGATACAATGTTCTTGTTACTAGGGATGTGATGCTTACAGATTTCTGTTATCAAATAATGATTAGAGATGTGCTAACCTCAAGGTGCTCAGTGCAGTGAAAGGTTTACTGAGCCACAAATTAGTAAACTGTCTGCCTGAGCAGACACTTACAGAAAGAGCACATGTGCATCAAACTCACAGAGCTGACATATTTTTAAAGAAGACAAGATCTGGCAGCGTAAATGTTCCTATGTATGATGAAAGACTGTCATAGGAAATGTTTACATGATCTGTTGCCTAGCACAATGTCTTCATGCCATTTTATTCCAACTTAGACTACTGATGAAACCCCGAAGTCAAATAATTGCTTTCTTCTGCCCTGCTAAAACGTCTCCCAACATCCGCTCCTTGAAATGATATTGCAGTTGGCAAATACTGAATGCCTGTTTTCTACAGGCCCTAACAAGATGAAGCAGCAGCAAAAAAAATGTAACAAATAACCAGGAACAGGTTTACATAGCCAAAAAAGCACACTTCTAGCTAATAAATTAAATTTGGGGTTAGAAGCTTTGTCGATGCATAGAAACTACTACACATTAAATAAGGGAAACATCAAATATTGATAACATTTTCTTTGTAATTTAGGTGCTCTAAACTCTCTGATTTGCTAATGCCCTTCATAATATGGCATAAATATTGCACTTCATTTTATTCTTTTTATAACAAGCAAATTTCAATGTTGTTAACCATCAAAGAAAGTAATGAATAGCATGATATAAGTGATCAAAAAGATTTTGTTCACAGAACTGGAATGATAAGTAATCTTTAAGTGTAATTGTTAATCTCATCACTGAATGATGGTTCAAGCTGTATTTATGGTACCTGTTTTTACATCAGTAGTAATTGTTTCTTTCAGCACTGGTTATGTTGTTCTCCTTGTCCTGTCAGTGTCCTATTGCTGCTACTTCACAATCGCATGTAGCTCCTATTACTATAACCACAAATCTGTTTGCAATTAAATTCAGTTCAGTAGAGTGCCATTAGATAGGGTAGATAACTTTCAAATAGCGTGATTGCAAAAGATGTCAGAAGTAGTTATAATTCATGAATTATAAGTATACTGTTCCAATATAAAATCTATACTTTATCAAATGATGCATGTATACTGTAAGCATGCTGTTCTCTTAACATAACTCATATTCTACCTGCAGATAAGATGCAGGTCCACATAGAAATATTCTGCCTCTGTCAGGTATCTTTTTTGTCCTTCAACCCAGGTAGCTGGATGTGCTTGAGGGTTACTGGTTTTGAGTGGCAGCTGTAAAGACGCCCCAAACAAGTGTACCCTGCTCTAATATCTTCATATAGATAAAACTGAATGTTATGTAGAGGTCCTATTCAAACCCTTCTATGGTTTCTAAGCTAAGCAGTAAGATCTGTGCATCAAGGCCACTAGTCAAGTAGTGATGCACAGGGCATCCTGCATATGCAGAAAGTGACAAGGAGGGAGGGAAAAGGACTAATTATGTGGACCTCCTGGTTTAATATTTTATATAAGTGGTGCAGTTTCATTATTATTAGTCATTTTTAGTCATTATCATTCTCTCTCTCGAGGTACCATATCCAAACAGGATGTTGGTGACCATAGTCTTACCCTGATCTCTTCTCTTTGAGGCATACAGAATTTCCAGTGTTGATACATTCATGCATTAAGGTAGACTCTTGACATAAGTCAATCTCTGCCTTCCATGATTGCTCCTTCCTTCACTTTTTCATCTGTCATTATCACTATAAGAGGCATAATCTGTAATATTACCTGCAAGGTTGGGGATTGCACTGTAGCCCTCACCCTCTTTCCAGAAGGGTAGATCTTCCCTCCCAGAACTTGTCACCTTTGCGTCACTCATGTAGTCAGATTCCGGTGTATTTTGTGGCTGAGTTGAATTTTACTCTGTATGGTGCAGGTATGCATACTATGGTCACCTCTACCATATTGCATTTGCTGTGTCAAAATAATACAGAAGATACATCTGTAAATATACTTTTTTAAAGGAAAATAACTTAATTCGTCCCCAGCAATGGCCAACATGTTTATAGTTGCAGCTAAATACAGAAGTATTGAACCTATAAGTAATTCAGACAGTGTCAGGACATGACACTTACCTGTCTATGTAGGGTAGAATGGACGTTTATCTACAGCAGCTGTTGGCTGAGGAGAAAAAAATCTTTAAATTTATATTGTAGTGAGTGATTTGCATTATATTATATTATGTTGGGATATATTATGTCATGTGGCATGACCTGGTATAACCCAACTTGATGCAATACACATGTTTGTATTGTATTACCCGTGTAAAAAAAAGTTGCTGAAAAGCTGTTAGGAGCAGATGATTTCTGTAAACAGAAGGTCTTGTGCAGTAATACTGGATAACAACAACAACTGACAAAGTTTTTATGAATTTCAGGGATAGGTGGAATAAACTTTTCTTTTAGTTAGGAGGCTAAATCCTCTTGGCTTCGATGAAACGAGGCTCCTAGATGCCCTGACCCCTTTTGGAAATGGGATTTAGGATCCTAAATTGTGTTGAAGCTATTGAAAGACTTACCCTGGTTTCTCATCTTGCTTTCATTAATTTAAATCAGATCAACTCTCTTCAAGCTGATGGAATTAAACTGAAGTAAGATCAGTGCAAGTGAGATACACATCAAGTGACTTGGATCTAGAAATAAAGCAGGATGCAAGAAATTCACACTAACAAGTTTAGATTATTTTTCTTTTTAAATCTTGTGAGCTGGATCTGTTCCACTTTTGGAAATCAGCTCAATAGGAACGTGGGCAAAAGAGCAAGGCCCAAATTAGTCATGGATGCCTATGTTAAGGTACCCAGTTCTAAATATGGAATTCAGATGGACATTTACTTTTCATAAATAGGAGCCTAAATTTAGGTTACTAATATCATATTTTAGGCTCATAAATAATGACCTGCTTTTCAAAAGCACTGAGTGTATAGCAGCTCCTGTAAACTTCAGTGGGAACTCTTCACTGACTCAGATATTTGCTTGTTTAGGTATCTAGTTGCAGCCTTGATGGCTGGATCTAGATATATTATACACCAGCAAGCTATAATATCATATTTACACAAATATAAGGTGATCCTGAATATATGATGACCCCTCAATAATTAGATTCTATATATATAGAAAATTTATAAATTTGTTATAATTTTCCAGTATGAAAACTAATTATTGGAGGCTTGCCTTTCCTGAATTTTTACCCTTCCCACTGCTGAAGTAGGGAAAATAAATCTTGGCAGTGGGCAGGAGGGTCAGGTGGCCTCCTTGCCGTCTATCGTCCCCAACTTCTCCCTGCAACCCTCCCCCTCCCCCCCAAACTACTGTCAGACTTCACTCTGCTTGAGCGCATGGAAGTGAGGAACAAATTCGAAAACACTGACTTTGTATGATGGTTACCCACAGACTTAGTTCATACAGAATTGATGCACTTTCCCTTTTTTGAAACTGCTGCAAGTTTTAGTGCAGGTACTCCATTAACACACTTTTAAGTAGCACTTTTGTATTTACCTATATGTTGTATGAACTATGAATGATATTAGTTCAAAGACAAAAGGCTCAGGATTTACCATATAGTTAATTGGGTGCATCCCCAGCAGACTCAACAGCATTTTAAGCCATGGTGACCCCACAGCTCAGCACTGCTCAGTATGTGTATACTCCAGATATTCCCACAAAGGTTCTGTGTTAGCCTCCCAAGTTATGATGGGAACCGGGTGTCCTTGTCATGAATCCTGGGAGCCTTTAAAAATTAATATGTGGATTAGGAACAGGGCAACCTGGTCTGGATCCATCTTATGTAGGGCTGGGCCACACTAATCGTATGTGATGGGTTAAGACAGGGGGTGACAAAGGGATTCTGGGTGAACTGTTTGGGGCTCCATTTGGTGATTTTTACCAGACATTTAAGACTGGTGAAGAAACAGGAATAATTGGAAATGGGAAAGAAAGGCACAGCTCAGAGGAAGTCAAAATGTATTCAACATAGTGTCTCTCTATGACTTGGAAAACAATGTTGGTGCTAAGAGGGACATAGCCCAATGAGTACTGTATCTTATTCAGATGGGCTGCACTAACCTACTCTTGTGGTAGGTTCCCATCAGCATCCAAGGCAGTTTTCCCAGTTGCAGGGGAAAACCATTCATTTGGCAGGGTGTAGTACCCTGACCGAGGTAATTCATAGTTAGCCTCCCACTTTCACTTCCAGTGGGAAGATCTTGGCTTTACACCAACTTTATGGAAATGGGCAACTTCTCCCTAGCTTGCTCCTGCAACCCAAGTCTCCGGGCTTGGACCTGCATGTAGGATGTCTGCCAAATGATTTGAAAGTGGGGGTGGAGGATGTTTGCTGGTAGTAGGGCCACATATGCTTCTTGAATGACTTGGTAATTTGGCTGATTTGACTTAGGACACGTAAGATTTTCCTTAAAAAAAAAAAATGAAGAAAAAGGTTCTCATTAGCATCTAGGCTCTGGCTTTCTGAGGTAGAAGTGGCTGCATCTATGAACATGCATCTGAAGACTTTAATGTCCCCTTTTTTCCACTCTGAAGAGGAGGGGAGGCATTAGAGCAGTGCAAATTTTAATTGTTATGGCATTCCATTCTACCTAGGACCTCCATAGTATTATGGTTCTGTTTTAATGTGGCTTAAAGTGTTTGGGCCTGAAACTAAATTTTGCATTGGGCAATTCAGTGACTATGAGGAGGTGAGTTGCATAGAAAATGTGACTTGCCAGACTTAAAAGTTTTCCTGTTCTCTTCGTAGGTCTCCTGCTGTTTCCATCACTTCTGGTGATGTAGCCTAGCAAGCCTTGTCATTCTACAGTACATCACCGTCTCCCTTTGGCTGCTGTGAATATCTTCCCTTTAAGGGAAAATCATACCGCTCTTTTTGCACATACTTTTCTACAACTATAGGCAAAAAAAAACCTAAATATAAAACAAGGGCACCTTGGATTGAATGCTTTATGAACTCAGGCTGTTATCAGGTCCCCTTATAGTCAAACTTGTGCTTCTGCCTACCTATAACTTGTTGACAATGCACTTGATTATAGATGTAAGCTGCCCAGATTCATGGACAATGTTGTTAAACGTGGATTTTTCCCGTTCTTGAGAACCACTTTCCTTTTTCATTGATTAATTTGGTCACTAATCCTTCAGCTAGTATTTGCTTATAATTTTTAAACATTTTTGATGTATATAGGAACATAAAACCTTCTTGAGCAGGGAAAGGAAATGTACAAAGTCGGTGGAGGAGGGCTGGGGTGGTTGGAAGGTACTTATAAGCAGAATTGTGTTTTACAGCCAAGTTCCCTAATCTTAGCTCATTATACACAGGTGGCAGTGTGATTTTTGAGGGTCAGTGATCACTAGGTTTCCCTGTAAATCAAATTTATACAATTATGTTAAATACTTTTGCAAAAGCTCAATGTAATGAAGGAAAGTGTAAGATATCTTCCTTTAAACAAACAAAAAAAGCTCTTTTTGATGTGTTTTCTAAAGTACATTCCATATAGCAGAATGGGTGCCTTCATCCTCAATACAATTTGAAAAATGACTTAACAATTGAATGTAATGATAACTCACTCTAAATGGGACAATGATCAGGATTCTTTAGTTTCTTTGACTTGAGATTAACAGGGCTTCGAAGATGCAAACTCCTCCTCATATAATAAAAAAGCATTAAAAGAAAGTAGGAGTAAATACTAGTTGAAGAACTTGGTGACATAATATATCAATGGAGTGTTTTTTTATTGCATGAAAAAGTTACAGAAACGGCACTCTAAAGTTTGCACTCATGTTGAGAAATAGTGATATTCAAAATCAGGTTCCTTATGGGATATAAATCAGTTCTTTCAGTTGTTTGCATGAGATGGGTTATCTGTTTTATCCTTGTTGGGTTTTTTTCTTTTTTTGGATTTTGCTATGTTATTGCTGGTCACCCATGGCTCCTTCATGTTAGTGAGCTGGGATATTAAAGGGATATTATCAAGTCGAACATGCCCCAACATATACATTTCTAGAAAGATTCTATGAAGTCAATGCCTATGAAATCATAGATATATCTCTGATATATTTTGATTGCAATGGAAACATTTTTAAAGCAATTACCTATACACATGTGATTGTCCTGCGTGACTGCCACACTGTTGATAAGGCATAAAAGGAAGCTTGGCATAGCAGAGTGAGGGATACGGAGAGTTTGTCTTCCTCTGGACCTTCAAAACTGATTGGTGATTTTCTTCCCTGTAATGGGGTGTCGCAGGATGAAATACTTTGTAGTCCTTTTCCTCTATCCACATATCTAGGTCTTAGTGCATGGACTATTCTTTCTTCAAACTGGCCCTTAAGCTAATGTTCAACTCACTCTTTCAGTTCTAGGTTTCTATTACAACTCCAGAAACAATGATAATACAACTTCTGGAGCTTTTTCTCACTGGGTGCATCTACAGGAGACATTTACTGCACAGTCAACTAATGAGCTGAGCAGGAACCATCGCGTGTCTACACATGTGCCTCTATTAGGATGGAGCAGATTAATTAACTCTGCTGCAGTGCATGTGTGGATGCTACCCCAACTGGCTAAGGCATGAGGTGCCTGCCAGCTAGGTCTGCACAATGCTAACCCTGCCAGCTAGGCCTGTAGTGAAGCACCCTTGTGCCCCAACCAGCCCCTCTGCAGCCCGTTGAGCTGGGGAAAGCAGCTCCAGGCTGGCATGCGGATCCCCCCAAAACCCCTTGCCAGCTGGGGCTACTCTGACCCAGCTCCACTTAATCTGGGAAAGAAATGTGCTGTGCTCCTGGGCGCACATGCAGATGTGGTGCCTGAAGGCAATAAACTCCTGAGCAAGTGTCATCTTCAAGTGCCTTAATTGCATGTGTAGATGAGCCTGCCCTTAACTCGACTCTTATTTCTCAATATTATCCATTTCCCTCTTTACCCCATTGCTTTTGTTCAGTTCTCTTTCCTCTCCCTCTTATTTGTATATTTCCTCACTTTTTTCCTGGTCATCTTTCTGTTTTCTCCTACAAATACCTTCGGTACTTCTTTCTACCATCTTTTATGAATGTGTGAGCTACCTGTAGCTAAAATAGGGAAGGGGGAGTTTTGACACGCACAGTCAGTGCTCGGCTATGAACTCATTGTAGAAGCCTTCTTTCCAAGCATTGGAGTCACTGAGCATGCAAATACTTCACATTTTAGAACGTAAAAATATTTTCAAGGTTTAGTGTCCTAAATAAATTAAAAATGCACTTGACCCATATCTGTTCCATCCCCTCATTATGCTACAGTTTGAACAATACATCCTGAATTAAGGTGTAAAGCTGTTGTTTATTAAAGTAGGTGATTTCACTCCTCTTTATGATACCATAATATCAAAATGTGAAATAAGCTAAGCTAACAGTCACCATAAAATATTTTTAAGGGTATGTTTTATAGGAAACAACTGAGTTGTAATGAGCATATCTCAAAGTATTGCTTTGTATACTAATTATCTACATCAATGGATATGTGAGTGGGTTCAGAATGCTGTACCTGCTGTGTTGAACAACTTGCTCATAGTCATAGAATATATGCTTCCTGTGGGCACCTGACTATTCTGTGCATCACATCACATTGAGTTATGTCATGTTATGTCACATCACAGATGAGATATGACCCAATGTAACCTGACACACTACAATCCTAGCACTGCACTGGATCACAGATCCAGAGAACCTAACAGTGGTATTTTGTCAGGGGCAGCAAAATACAGCCTGGCTACCCGTCAACCTGCAGGTACTCTGATTTGCCCATTAGCCTGGATATTTGTAGATAGTCTGGCATATCTCTATGGGGTATAAATACAAGAATTTCTCTGCTTGTGTTTATTTATGATACTTGTCGGTTGGGAAACAATAATCTTCCTACTTCTTAATCTAAATTGAACCACAGTGAGTATACCAATAAAACACATTGCAGCAAACAAAGGAAATTCTCTTCGTATTAATAATAAACTCCTTAAGATTTATCAGTCTCTCTCTCACTTTCCCTGTGTCTGTGTGATGTAGTTTAAAACAACCCCTACATTTATAGATGTCTGATAAAATTTTAATACGACCATTACTTTTGAATTTGGAGTAAGGAAGCTATTATCAAAAACATGAGTGTTGAGCCTAACTGAATATAACTTGTTAACCAAAGATAGCAGTATGCAAGCCTTTTTTTTTGGTTGAGCTTAAGCAGAATGACAATGAAAGTTGTCATATTTCAAGTGTCACAGAATAGGCAGAGTTAGTTTTGTTTAGCTATCTGAAATAAAGATATCCAAGCAGGACTGGCTAGTGAAGCATCATAAACAACCCCTTCATTAATTAGGATAATATTAGAGCTGCTTCCACTGGAGGGTCTTTGCCCTATTTGCATAATATGGTCAAAACTGCAGTTGGGATCCTTGAAAGAAATGGGGCTTATAATTCCATATGGGTCAGTTGTACAGAAATAGAGTTGAAGGATTGTGATGGTTTTGTAGCAGCCAGATCCACTTACTCTGGGAAAGAAATGTTGTATCATCTGGATGCTGTCCCTACAACAAGGGCTTATCTAGATCTTAAGAAGTTGAACAGCTAGCTTTTGTCACGGTGGGCAAAGCTAAACTGAGGCATGGTGACCAAGTCATTGTAGTGTCATGTTATGGCTCAAGCCTTGACTTGCTTGTGCCAAAGACTGCCCGCATTTGACCTGGTTGGTCATTCGGTATGGTATAGTTGACTGCTCTCCCTCCCACTTGGTCCTTCAGGAGTCCTTGTCAACATAGTTTTCAGCTGGCACTAGGTTCCTGTTTTACTTGCAGTGAGCTTGAAGGGATCAATAAACGATTCCATATAATAGATAGTTTTAAGGTGTGCACATATCATTATGCACAATACATGCATAATAATATATGCATTTACATAATAGCACTCACTATTATCACAGAAACCTTATCCGAGATCAGAACGTCACTGTGCTAACACTGTATACACAACACAAGAGACAGTCCCAGACCCAGAGAACATGCAATGTACACAATTTACTGGCCTATAATAAACCTGTTTTAACTAGGCACAAATTGCCATGAGTGGCAAAGCATAGCTAAGCTAAAGGTGAGTACCTATTAGTTTGCTTTCACAGTTTGCTTTGAGTTTTTATGTAGTACTTTGCTTTACTTTTTTGATGCCCATAAAAAATTTCTGTATTTTCCCTGACCAGATGTGCACTACCGGGTAGTAGACTCTGTTATCATTTAAAAAAAATGTTGATATGGGTATTTACTTGATGGTAAGGAACAAAGACATTGCATCTCTGCTAAGACTACGTGTCTTGTCATACACTAGATGTTGTTTTGCAAAATTGTGCATAGGGAATAGCTCTTTCCATTGCTGTAATGAGGTCCTCCTTCATACAGGTATCACCAAGGAGTCAGAAAATAAGCAGGTGCTCTATAGCCTGCATTTCACTACACTCGCATATATTTGTGTCATTAGTCATTTAGTGGTAGTCCCATATGATCATGTTTGTTTTTAATCTTTCACTTTGCATGCATAGATGATTCAGCCATCACCCTGTTGATCAGTATAGATCAGCCACTCTGGGAAAGTCCTTCTGGGTTTCCAGGTCCATTTCAGAGTACTGGATTGCACGTAATTTTTCCTTCCATAACTGAGGAGTCATGCTCTGTCAGCCATTGTGTCCAAGGTCACAACACTGGTCACAAAACTCTTTCACACTTTAAGCCATTTAGTCCTGTTTCACTGTAGAGTGTATGCTTGGATCATCTACCTTGGCCTTTCTCTTTTGCTCACTATCTTTCTTTTGATATCAGGTGGTCCAGTGCCAGCCAGTAAGTACAGCCTATCTTTTAGTGTTGGCTTTAGACATCCTGTTATTTCACGGTGGCTATTGTTTAGAACCGGATCTAGTTTCTTGGTATGAACTGATCATTTTACTCCTTGCTTTGTGTGTGTATGTGTGTGTGCGCACACACACACAGACACCCAAAAGGATTGGTGCTAGCATACTACCCTGTGGGAGGCCATTTCATTTTTGTCTTCAGTGGCTCCGTTTCTTGCACAGTTCTAGGTAAAAACGTCTGTTCTCCAAAAGAGATCAGATGAGCTTCAGTAGGTGGTAGTTGTGCATCATATAGACTTTGGCATGCTGGTTTTGATGGCTGAATGTGTCATATGCTGCTGATAGGTCTACAGACACAGCAGCTGTTATCATACCTTTCTCAAATCCATCCTCTATATAATGGGTGATGTTTAGTATTTAGCTAGTGCAGGACTTGCCTGGTCAAAATCCAGCTTGTTTTGGTATTAGATGTTGTCTGAAGTGATGTGGAAGGTGACTGAGAATAAGGCATTTGTAAAGTTCATAAAGACTGAAAAAAGCTGCAGAGAGTGAACAAAGCAAACCTAGATTTCATATTAAACAGCTTTTCTGACAAAAGGGGAGGTATTCTGTGCTGGCACTTTATTTTGTAATTAAGGTTCAATGAAAATAGAGGCAAAAGTCTTTGGAAATTGTATCTGATGCCATTATTACAATATTGCATTTTTGTTGAAAACATATTGTAGTAAATAATATACATTCAAAATCTCAAATATGTTTTATATAATTAATATAGCTCCTCTGGGCCTACAGTTAGCTATATAGAAAGGTAGTTCTGTAATTCTTCTACCAAAATCTGAAATAAAGTAGAATTTCTTTTTTCTTTAAGCTGAGTTGCAATGTGGTAATGAGGCTTACAGTGTAAATTCAAGTGTCCAATATGCAATCTGATCACACCTCTAGTTTTGTGAGTTGTAGTCATGGCCTTAAATTAAATTACAAATCTTACATTGGACTGACATAAATCTGATTTTGGCCTGAACTTGAAGTGTTTGAAATACCAAATCACTACTCACTGATCCCTAATGAGATGTAATCAAAGAATTTAACCAGCAGTACAAATACACATCACTACAGATGTAGCCAAATTGACTCAAAGTACTCTTTTTCTCTATGAAAAATTGTGTGCAAATATACCTTACTGACATTTACTCTGTTCTCTAATCTATAAAGAAGAAGAAAAGCCATGTTCTCTTTGTTCTCCAAAATCACCCTTTTTCCTAATAACTCAGGCTCTAACCTGCTACAATAGTTTGCATGTCTATGGCATACTGTATACAAAATAGTCACCCAATTTAGAAATTAACCAAGCTACCTGAGTGTAATTTGGATAATAACCAACCTGCTGTGTGCGCCATGTTCTAAACATCCAGAAATTGTTTCAGGTTTTTTTTTTTATCTTATCTGTTGCCAGAAGGCTGGCTTGGCAACCGGTTACCCAGAATGATCATGACTATCTCATTGCAAAGCTTATTTTGGTTGTCTTTTAAATTCTCTATGGCAATGCAGTCATTGAAAACACTGAGAAACAATGATGAGATTGCACAATATGGTGTGCGGTGCTGACATGTATTGGAAAAAGCAAGTCAAATTCAATGCAGTTTCTCTGAAGAAAGGCAGAAAACAGCTATAAAAAACTACCCTTGGGTAGCATGGGATTAAGGACAATCTAAATAGTAGCCTGAAGTAGATTTGAATAGAAGGAATTTATCTTCTCTGATAGATTTAAGCCTATTGCAGTCATAGTGCATATGTATAAGTAGGTTCTATATGTTTTTTGAGACTATAATAGCAAGTCCTGAACTGTTTCCAAGAACTAGAGCAAGGAAATTGGAGGTCTGCTACTTCACTTGTGTGACCCGCAAGAAAGTCTCAGAATGTATCCATTTCTAGTTTTATCTATAAGAGGGAGACTGTGTAGAGATGTTGAAATACTAAAGTAAGGTGTTTACAGCCTTCAGGGTTAAGTCCATCCCTTCTGAGGATCAGGATGAGACCTACTGTGGTCTACAACTTGCTTATAGTGGAATTTGCCCACTTTCCCCTAAGCCACTTGACATTGACCACTTCTGAGCTGGATAGACCTTGGACCTGTTCAAATATGGCAACTTCTATGTAAAGTGCTATGAAATAGTAGATGAAAAGTTTTGTGCAAGTACAAAGAATTATTTGATTATTTTCCAACCTGCACAGTAGAGAAGTGAGGTAATTGCATGAGTAGGGTGGCTATGCGTTCTGGTTTGGCTGGGACGCTTCAGGATTCTGTAGCCTGGTCCTGGGCAATTTGGTTAAAAGTCCCTGGCCAGAATCCAGTGGGGAGGTGGAGTGGCATGGTGTGCCGGGCAGGCGGCCGGGCAGGCACTGTTGTTCCTGTGTGGCAGCAAGATAATGCTAAGTGTGGGCAGGGTGGTGCCTGCTCCAGTTCATCTGCCTTGCTTTCACCTACAAGCAGTGATGCTTGCTTTCCCTCCTGCCTGGTGCACCTTGCCACTCTGCCTCCCTGCTGGACTCTAGCCTGGGACTTTTGACCAACTGGCTGGGACCGGGCTACAGAATCCTGGAATGTCCCAGCCAAAGCCAGGACCCATGGCCGCCCTATCCATGGGAGGTATCATGAATAACCTACAGGCACTGACTGTCTTAAGGACTTATCCACGCTAGGAAGGTTATATGATGTATTAGAGGGTGCTAGCAGTAAATCTTGGTTGTGTAGATGTAGCTTATATCAGTGAAAGGTGTAATTGCTCATAGTTTGAATTAGTTCCGTGAACAAGAAGATTTCACTGGCAAAAGAAGTTTTAGGCTGTTCTGAATGTATCTGAGCCATAGCTCACATCAGCATGGCTATGCTGATTAATGCTGTAATCATATTTACACGTGTGACCATTTTGAAAAAGCCGTTATTTTGGGGACAAAAACCTCTGTCATGAGAGTTGAAAAGCGTTTATATTAAAGTGCCGCCCTGATTAGTGGTCACCACATGTTTGAAATGACATGATCACGGTTTTGTGCCACTCATGTCAATGTCCCTACTGTTTGTAATCAATGCATTGGTTCTTTAACTTGGGGTCCAAAAACTGTGTGTATGTGAATTTGCGTTTTGGCTGCTTACGTACCTTATGTTCTTACAGACGTATTGCTTGAAGAATCACTTTCCTCCTGTGATTCAGGAGTTAAATATACAGACCACAAGCCAATGAATCACAGGTTGTCTGCCTGAGCACCCAGTGTGCACATCTCTTTCCTTAAGCACTTGCAACATCTAAGATCATGAGGTTCCAATTGAAAAGTTCAGAAAAAAGTTTCTGTTCCTTTTTGCAAATATACTGAACTTTGCTATCTAGCTTCTCTTGGGAACAAGACTCACACAGTTGGTTTTTGCAATGCAAGTTCTTCTTTGCATAGGAGTTTTTGAGAGCAGGGCAAGCTATATGGCTTGTAAGATATATGTAAAGGCCCAGGAAATGTGTGGACCTGTGGTGGCAGGGTGCTAGGGGAAGCATAGATCAGTGGTTAGGGCATTGATTTGGAAACTCCAGGGGAAGAGGGTGAGGGGCATCAGTTCCCTGCATTTTCAAAAACTTTCAGAGAGATGTTGGGCCAGTCACAAATGGTCAGCTTTGTAAACTCCTAGAGTTGTCCAAAGCAGCAAGTAGAGGTGTGGTGAAGTTTCCAAAAAGCTTAGGCTTTTAATACTAATCTAAATACATGGGAATTAGAGTCTGATCTACAAAATGACTTGGGTGCACGCTGCCACCTCCCTCCAAAATGTAGACTTCCAGATTCCTATCTCCCAATCCCCTATGCCCAACTACTGTCTAAACAAGAATGTGCCTAAATTGCCTGTAGCCAACATCGACATTTCTGCTGGTTAAGTTCCATGGGGACCAAAATGTCTGTTTCTAGGTGTGTACATCTTGACAATGTTGAGCTGCTAGAAACTGAGCTCAAGTCTAAACCTCATCAGCTTTCACAAATTAGGTGTTCCCGTGCCTCCTTCTTCTTGCATTTTCAGTGTCAGAGGGATGCTCAGAACATACCTATCGGGTTCAGCCTCACATGAGCGGCATGTCTGGAGGGGGCTCCATTCTACAGTGGTTACAGCACATGCCCGGAAAAGGGAAGGTTCAAATCTCTCCTTTGCATGAGGGGATTTAATCTGAATCACCCGCATCCCAAGGAAATGCCCTGCTCATGAGACTAAGTTATTCTGGGGTGCGTTTCTCTTTTTTTCCTGTTCAAGTTATTCCCTTATACATGGCATAATTTAGCATCCACTAGATCAGAGCAAGGAGGAGACAGGCATCAAAGCATAGTGATATTTAAAGAACCAGCGTAGGAAGGGAGAGATCTTGGTTGAATACTTTTTAATATTAACATTCTTAGTATTGATTGGAGCAAATTTGAGGTACTTCCTGAATTGCTGCCTGTATATTGAATTTGGGATTGGGCTGTGGGCATGAGCATGTATTGGCCCACCTGGTAACACATAAGCAATTGTTTTTACCTTTTATATAATAAACTGCGTGATGTACTTGCCCCTAGATCTTACAAAGACCAAAGAGATTAGTTTGGACACACATTTCACAATTGCTGTTCTTGACATTCTTATCATATGACCTTCTGAAGGCACAGTTTTTCTACATACTTCCTATTTTTTAAAAGTATACTAAACTTAGGTTGAGATGAAGAGAAAGGGAAAGGAAACAGAAATAAAAAGCTATTGACATGAAGAAATCAGCAGATAAGTTACAAAAGACACAAACTTCCCTGTCTCATCAATTTGTTTTCTCTACTGAAATCAAAGGAGGAGTGGATCAGGTTGTTCAAGAGACTCAGGAGAATAGAAGAGTTCAGCTTTCCCTCCATGCTGTGGCTTACAGCTCAAATAGGTTGTGATTACAACAGGTAATAAGCATAGGCCAGACCCTGCTTCAGTGAATTTGGTGGAAAATCTTCTGTAGGCTCCATTGGAAATAAAAGCGGGTTCAAATCTTATTACACAGCAATCCGATGGCTGCAAAATGCATTTGGTGGCTGTGAGTAAGCATGCAGCTGGAAAAAAAAGGAGTGCTACAACTGCACTAACTTCCAGCCACACTAATTGCTAGTCAATCTTAGCATGGAAAATAGGCTCTTTAAAGGGTCTCTAGCCCTTCCATGCTATTGCAAACGGGGAGAGCAGTGTGGGGAAAATTCCAGTGTTACTGCTTCATTGTATGTGTTCTGTGGATAAGTAGAGGGGATTCTTCCCTTCGGTTGTCAGTTTAGCATCCATCACGGGCCCAAACACTTTAGATGGTGTGGGGAGGTGGAGAGAGAAAGAAACAAAAATGGGGAACTACTTAGTACAGTGCCAGAAAAGAAGCATATTAACGATAATTGAAATTCACCTCCACGAGGGGAATGAATCATCAGAAACAGCTAGTGGAAAACAAGGTTGTGCAACCTTGACCAGAGCGTGTCACTGGCTAGTGGAATTTTTAGAAAGGCAGCAGTTTGGGTTCATCACTGTGGTTCGTGATTGCACACACCTGTTCAGCTCAGAGGTTTTGCAACCAGGAAAAAAAAAGAAGAAAAGGGAAGCTGAACTTGCTGCTTCTCCTGAGTAGTGCAAAAAAGCAGAAAACCACAGCTGTTCTAGCTGTTAACAGATATCAGCAGCATACCCCCTGTTACATAATTGAGGATAACGTTTTTGAAGCATATGGACTGGAGGTATTATAATCTCATTAAAACTTTAGGTGGGAAACAATCAAGAGTATTCTTGTATATTCCTAAGTTTGATATCTCTAACAAATGTTTATAATTAGAGGCCCTATAAACAGTTTACTTAATAATAAATGAAGAAAAAGCCTGATGAACTGTAGAAGGTAATGGGATTTATGTATAGTCATGTGAACTGCAAGGTAAGTAATGAAAAATTGCTTCCCATTGACTTGATAAATAGTCATTTTGGGCAGCTTGAATAAAATTCTGACTGAGGTTATATTAGTTTGCATGTCATCTAAAAGAAATTAAGTATCAGACATTTTATATATAGATGTTCCTTACCTATTTCTTAATCACAAACATACAGCATCTGACTAAAACCTTAGAAGACTAAATGGCAAGAAGAGATTGGTACAGCTTAGCAGCAAGCTTCTGTATGCTGTTGTTCTGAAGTCTGACCATTGCAACCACAGTTAAGATGCCACTGATCTCATGATATTAGTCTAGGGATGAATGTGGTCCAATGCTGGATGGCTTTTTGGCAAGCAAAAATTAAAAATAGCAACTAACAAACTGATAATGAACCTGGCTTGGTGACAAGTTAAAAAAACAGGCAAACAATTTTTGAGGCACAGCAGACATTTTCTGTTTTACAATGTACTGTGTCATTCTCATGATGAAGTATTCATAAGGGATTGCTTTGCTAATGTACTGGTACCTTTGCTCTAGGTCCCTTGTTCAAAGTGAATCTGCATAAATAACATCAACATTGGTGGAAAAGAGAACAACCCAAATGTTAGGAAAGAATTGTCCAGTCCTGGGGCTTATTCAGTTTGTAGTTTTTTTCCTGCTGAAGTGGAAACTAGGGTGCTTAAAAAAAACGTAAAAGAGTACATTTTTTTGAGACTTGAATCTTTGCTCTTAGGAGGCTAGAAATTGATGAAAATAACTTTCAAGCCATTTTTACTGACCTCTGTTGATAATTGCATGATTATTCTAATGAATCACTGTTTATGAGGAAGTGAATAGTTCAGAGAAGTAAGAATAGCCTGTGTACCCTTCTATTCTCTGTGTCCTGGAGATGAAAAGCTTCATCATATCTGCTGCCCCTTTTTCTGCCCAATTCATTACTGGCTTCCAATGGTTTAAAGAACCAGTAATCTGAACTGGGCAGAGAAAAGTTTAGGTTTCAACCCTCACTACAAAAAGCTGTTGGCTTGGCTGCTTTAGATAGATAGTGTAATTGTCTGGTTTTAGTTTCATGAACTTGATTCTGATTAATCTGTGTTTCACTGGTTAGTGTTAAATGTTTAGGAGGCTAATAGTAGATGCCTCAATGTGGCTAATATGTAAATTGCTATATAAACAAAATGATCTTCATTCATTGTGCTTAGGTCAAGTTTCTTTCTTCTTTGGACTATTATACTTTGCTTAGGTTTTTTTTCTTTTTTTTGTGAATTTGTGGGTTCTGGAAAATGAATAAGAGTACCGTATAGAGCCTGACAGACCTTGTTCCAAAGCCTGTTAAAATCAATGTTAGTCTTGTAAGTGACCTGGACTCTGGAACAATCCCATCGTGCAGTCCATTTCATTTCAGGATCTCCCACCTCAGCGTTGGCAATACACTCCACCTATTTGCTGAAAAGACCTGAAACACCTTTACTATTTTAGTTTTGTATTTAAGAAATATGTCCATATGTGATGAATATTACTTTGGTTATGTGACATAGTTGTGTGTTGAATTGCTAGAACAATTTAACTAGCGATGGGCCTAAAGCAAAATCCAAGATCTGAAACAGCGTAAAATTTTTGCCCTGTTGATAAACCTGAAATGGATGGAGATGGTTTTAAGGGAGCGAGGATTTCACCCTCTAAACTTTGAGGGTATTTAGATTAGGACCTGATTTTGCAGCTAGTATCCCTCATTATGACTGGCTCAACCAAAACTGGGTGGTATTAAATGAATTTTGCTATGTATTATGCTTAAAATTTCTTGCCTGCTAGAGTGAGTTATTGCCATAGCAGAGCCAAAATTAATATCCCAGTTTTTACAAGTCTTGCCACTAATGTCAAACCCTTGATGTCATTTAAGCATTTTCTGTATTCAATCAAATCCTCTTTACAAATATGAATGCATTTTGAAGGATCTTCATGCTAGATGCATGATTTTGCAAAATAATATATTTTTTCTTTGTTTGCACGTAGTAGTTGTAAATCTTAATTGTGCTTTATATTGTTACCATGAAAACTATTAAAAAGGGTCTGGTTTCAGAGAGAGATGTATGGGTATTGACTTAGCTATGGACTTATGAATTATTCAAGTTACTCACTTTCAGGAAATACCCACTTTGCTCTAAATGCAACAAATATTTGAACGGGATTCAAGACACCCATCAGAGAGGTTTTTCTTTCTCTGAATTTCAGATCTATAACTTTGATGCAACTAGAAACAAATCTGATCCTTTTGCTTTAATATCAATGCACTGATGTAGCATGCATGTAAAATATATATATATATATATATATATATATATATATATATATATAAAATAAAAAAATAGATTAAACTATTCTAGTGATGTGCTTAACATGGGCAAACTTCATGCTATTCCAAACATCTGAATATTTAAAGTTATATGTGGCATTAATTGCTCCCATACATTACAGAAGGGACAACAACTGGCATAGCATGCTTTTATTAAGATAGCAGATACGTAACAGAGTTTTTTGCAAATATATTGTTATATTAATATTATGTGAAACTTGAAACCTGGTTTTGACACTGTCTCAGGTTTCTGGTATTTAGCACTTCGTAGAAAAGTGACTCAAAATTGTCTAATTACTTGCAGTATTGTAGGTGCCAATCTTAAGAGTTGCATCAAAAAATTTTAGATGTGAAATATTTGTGCCATAGAGTGATGTTAATTTTGACTTACAATCTGAATTTATTATAGTAGATGATAATAAATTATGAGTGTCTGCATCTCCTACATACAATGAATACTCTGGCTAACCAGATTATTTCAGGATACTCAAGCACTTCTCTGTAAAAATATTTATAGTTGCTTTTACTTCCATGGTGTGCGCTTTTTTTTTTTTAATAGTGAGAGAGAGTTTGAAAAAAGATGAACGATTAACCTTTTGATGAAAGTTTTGAAAGTTTGTAAAAGATGAATGATTAACCTGTTTTGGGTAATATAACTTGTCCGTTGAAACTCAAATTAGAAAAAAAATGATTAATCATTTTTGTATGCCAAGGAAATCCTGGAATACTACATTCTTGCCCTCTGAGAGAGAATGCTTTATTAGTGGAAGTATGGAAATGTTTGAAGCTTTAGGGTAATGTGAAGATCAGTGTGAAACCATGTCTGTTCTTAAGAAAGTAAACCTATTTTCATTAAAATGAACATTTTAGGAAACAAATTTATTATGAAGACAACTCAATTAAAAAGGAATAAAAGACACAAAAGGATGACTCTTTTCAGTCTTGTCAAATGTCTCATGTTGTCCAAGAATTTCCTAATTTAGATCCTCCCATGTATTTTATTTAAATCTCTGGAATCTTACGGACTGTCCCATCCCTCTAAATGCTTGGAAAGTTTTGGAGGCTAGTAAAACTCACTGGAACAGATTCCTGTACCTCTGCAGTGTTATTTTTAAAAAGGGACAACTCCAGCATATGAAGACTGAGGTTTTCAACTGAAGTCTAGTAATTGAATAGGCAAGACATTAGTTAGTGTTGTATATTTGAAGTAATAGAGACCTAGGATTATTTCTGGGGGATGGGTAATGGGGAAAGATTTCTCTGTAAGTGAACTCTTGTTCAACAGGAGAAGGCTGAAGGATTTGCAGTCTGTGGACATTCATATTACTACAATGTCATACACATGTTACTGTGATTTTTTTTTAACCTTAATTACCCTGCACCTAAAATTTATTGCGAACGTGCCATTTGCTGTATTAGGTGGAGAAACCATAGTTCTTCTAGCATTTGTTACATTCTTATTTTAATTTGGTGAAGTCTCTTAGACATATGTTTTCAGTGTCCATTAATTTAGAACAGCCTACCTGAGATTTATAGTAAGTGGCCAATTCTTAAAATCCAAACTGAAGTCGATGGGATCAGGGAGTAGTCCTTATCTTTCAAAGTTAGGCTATAGGTATTTCCAGTTTGGAATCTAAAACAAATGGAAAATACAGACTTTCATAGATTCATTCATAGACATTAGGGCTGGAAGGGACCTTGAAGATCATCAAGTCAAAGGACCCCAGCAAGATAAGCATCCAAATGTTTCTTGAATGAGTTCAGAGTAGGTGCCTGCACCGCTTCTGGAGGGAGTCTATTCCAGGCCTGGGGGCTTGGACAGTGAAAAAATTTTTCCTTATGTCCAGCCTAAAATGGTCTTGGGCGAGTGTTGCAGAGCTCTCAGGCGCCCTGCGACTCAGAGCAGAAACGGCTCTGGAGAGACCCCTAGTGGCGGGAAGGGGGAAGCGCAGCTGCCAGTCACCAGGACTGCGCAGGTGCTGGTTGCCTTGGCAACCAGGGGAGCCTAGAGCCAGGAAGGGGTGGAGCTTAGTTTCATAGTTTCATAGTAGCTAGAGTCGGAAGGGACCTAGGTAGATCATCTAGTCCGACCCCCTGCCTTAGCAGGAAAGAGCACCGGGGTCAGATGACCCCGGCAAGGTGCTCATCTAACTTCCTTTTAAAAATCCCCAGGCTAGGAGCCTGCACCACTTCCCCTGGAAGCTGGTTCCAGGCCCTAGCCGCCCTGACTGTGAAGTAGCGCCTCCTAATATCTAATCTAAACTTACCCTCCGCCAGTTTGTGACCGTTATTCCTGGTCACTCCTGGCAGCGCACGGGGGAACAGGGACTCCCCCAATACCTGCTGATCCCCCCTGACCAGTTTGTAGCAGGCCACAAGGTCCCCCCTTAACCTTCTCTTGTGGAGGCTAAACAGGTTCAGGTCCCGTAGCCTCTCCTCATAAGGCCTGCCCTGCTGACCCCTGATCATACGAGTGGCCCTCCTCTGAACTCTTTCCATATTGTCCACGTCCCTCTTGAAGTGTGGCGCCCAGAACTGGACGCAGTACTCCAGCTGCGGCCTGACCAGTGCCGCATAGAGGGGGAGGATCACCTCCCTGGACCTGCTCGAGATGCATCTGTGGATGCATGACAGGGTACGGTTGGCCTTCTTGACTGCCTCCCCACACTGCCGGCCCATGTTCATCGTGGAGTCAATGACGACTCCAAGATCCTTTTCCGTCTCCGTGCTGGCAAGAGAGGAGTTCCCCAACCTGTAAGTGTGGTGCCGGTTCTTCCTCCCCATGTGCAACACCTTGCACTTATCAGTGTTAAACCCCATCCTATTCTCATCCGCCCACCGTTGCAACCTGTCAAGGTCAGCTTGTAGCCTATTGCACCCTTCTAGTGCACCCACATCCCCCCACATCTTAGTGTCATCAGCAAACTTGAACAGGGTGCTTTCTACCCCGTCATCCAAGTCACTGATGAAGATGTTGAACAGTGCGGGCCCGAGGACCGAGCCCTGCGGAACCCCACTGCCCACATCCTTCCAGGTCGAGAAGAACCCATCCACTACCACCCTCTGGGTGCAGCCCTCCAACCAGTTGGCGACCCATTTGACCGTGTGGGCATCGACACCACAGTCTCCCAGCTTTTTGATGAGGACAGGGTGAGAGACAGTGTCGAAAGCCTTCCGGAAGTCCAAAAAGACTACATCCACAGCAACCCCTGCGTCTAATGATTTGGTGACCTGATCGTAAAAGGCCACCAGGTTGGTCTGACAAGACCTGCCACCGATGAACCCATGTTGGTTGCCCCTAAGCATGCATTCCCCCGCAAGGCCCTCCTGGATGTGTGCCAGGATAATTTTTTCAAAGAGCTTACCCGGGATTGAGGTAAGACTAACTGGCCTGTAATTTCCCGGGTCCTCTTTTTTTCCCTTTTTGAAGATAGGGACCACATTGGCCCTCTTCCAGTCCTCCGGCACCTCGCCAGAGCACCACGAGTGCTCATAGAGCCGCGCCAGGGGTCCCGCAATGACCTCGGCCAGTTCCTGTAGAACCCTAGGGTGAAGATCGTCCGGACCAGCGGACTTGAACACGTCCAGCCTCTCCAGAAGTACCCTAACTAACTCCTCGCTAACCCCTGGCCCAGGCGTGTCTCTCTCGGGGCCCGAGGGGGGCCCAGCAGGGAGGTGGCTGAACTGGTCCCTACTTAGGAAGACAGAGGCAAAGAAATCGTTAAATATGTTAGCTTTGTCATCTGGCGTGATGACTAAGTTGCCCATCGTGTCCTGCAGGGGCCCCACATTACCCGGGACCCTCTTTTTACCCCCTATGTATTTGAAGAAGGACTTCTTATTGTCCTTAATCCGGGAAGCTAGTCCTATCTCCAACTCTGCCTTGGCCCTCCTGACTGCCCCCCTACATCCTCGGGCGACTGTAACATAGTCCTTCTTGGTGATGACCCCATCTCTCCATTGGGTGTATGCCTCCCTTTTAGCAAGGAGACATTCCCGGATGCTCTTAGTGAGCCATGGGGGTTTATGTGCCCTCCTGCTCCCTTTGACCCTTGTTGGGATTACCTCCCTTTGGGCATGGAGGATCGTCTCCTTAAGGAGCAACCACTCACCTTCGACATCTGATTCCCTTCCCCACTGGGTCCTCAGCGCTTCCCCAACGATCCTCCTTAGCTTGTTGAAGTCAGCCCCCCTAAAGTCTAGGGCTGTTGCCTTGCTGCAGCCCTTTGCCACCTTACGCTGGATGGTGAATTCCAGCAAGCGATGATCACTGTCTCCCAGGTGGCCCATCACCCGCAGCCCCCTCACCAGGTCATCACCCGTGGCCAGCACCAGGTCCAACAAGGCGTCTCCCCTGGTGGGACTGTGCACCTCCTGGGTTAGATGGAGGCCCTGCACTCTGGCTAAGAACCGACGTGAGCGATCAGACTTGGCTGACTGCTCCTCCCAGCAGATGTCTGGGAAGTTCAGGTCCCCCATGATGACCACATCCTTAGCCCTCACTGCCTCTGTAAGCTGACCTAAGAATTCCTGGTCGAGCTCTTCTCCCTGGTTGGGAGGTCTATAGTAGACTCCCACCGTTAAGTCTCTCTCCCCTGGACTGCCTTTTACTCTAACCCAGAGCACCTCAGAGTGCCCCCCCTCTACCCCCTTGCTAATTAACGAGGAAGTATATTCCTCCTTGATGTAGAGTGCTACTCCTCCACCTTTCCTTCCTATCCTGTCCTTCCTGTATAGCCTGTAGCCCTTGACACTCACCGCCCAGTCATGCGATGAGTCCCACCACGTTTCTGTGATCCCTACTATGTCAGGGCTGGTGACAGCTAGGAGGAGGGCGAGTTCCTCCTGCTTCTTCCCCATACTTCGAGCATTCGTGTAGAGGCATTTGAGGCCTCCAACGGTTGTGCCCACTGACCCCCTAGTCTCAGCAATGCCCCGTCCCCCATCGCTTACCTGTTTCTCCCTTTTGACCATTGGTCTGGGCTCGCTGGCTGTTGCTGGGCCTGGTAGTTCATCGTCTCCTCCGCCCTCATCTTCCCCCTCCCCCGACGAGCCTAGTTTAAAGCCCGCCGAAGGAGGTTCACCAACCTGGAAGAGAACACACGCTTACCTTTAGGGGAAAGGTGGAGCCCATCCCATCCCAGCATGTCTCTCATCACGATGTGCCGGTCATGGCTGAGGAAGCCAAAGCCCGCCTCGAAGCACCATTCCTGTAGCCTCCAGTTGGTCTCCGCTATGCACATCTCGTGACGTCTGCCTCGACCGCTCACTGGCAGGATGGAAGAGAAGACCGCCTGTGCGCCCATCTCCCTCAGCACGCCTCCCAGAGCATGGTAGTCCTCCATCAGGCGATCAGGGGCTCTCCTGGCCGCATCGTTAGTACCCACATGGACAAGGACCATGGGGTAATAATCGGTGGGCTGGATGATGGACTGGAGCATCCCCTTCACATCCTGAATCTTCACTCCGGGCAGGCAGTAGACCTCACGTGCTGAGGGATCCTGGCGACAGATGGGGCCCTCCGTACCTCTCAGGATGGAGTCACCAATCACGATGACGCGACGCTTCCTCCTCTTAGGCCTCTTGACTCCCGCCGCCCGCACAGGACATTGTGTGCACAAAGTCTCCTCCCTGGAATCTTCTACTGCTCCCTCCTCCTCCAGGGCTGCCAGGACCTCATATCTGTTCTCCAGATGGACAGGAGGAACTGGTGCCGCAACATGGTTAATAGCCCTGGCGCGGGAGACCGTCTGCCACTCAGCAGTGGAGGGCTCATCCCGGGCTGCCCTCTCCTCGGTCGTACCACCCTGCAGAGAAAGAAAATACCTATCAATTTCCTCCTCTGCCTCACGGATTCCCCTCAGCCTGCTAACCTCCTCCAGGAGCTCCTGCACCCGCTCCTCCAGGGTCCTAAGGAGTCCCCAGTCCCTGCCCCCCCAGACCTTGCCGGGCAGTTCCCGCAGGCCAGGGGGTTGGAGGACGGCAGCCCCCCCGAGGGCTCTGTCTGGGTGGAGGCCTTGGACAAGCCCCGGGAAGGCCGCGCCCCCCGGGCAGCTTAGCCCTTCTTAAGCCCAGGCAGAAGGCCAGGAGGGCAGTTCCCCTCCGGCAGCTGAGGGAGGAGGAACTCAGCCAGAGCAAAGGAGAGAACTCTGACAGTCAGAACATCCCCCGGTTCCTGCTGGGGGTTGATGCGCCCTCTCCCTCTCTCTCTCTCTCTCTCTGATTCGTATTTTGACCAGAACGGTCTAGCTTTTATGTTGTAGCCCGGGGGCTTTGCATTTTGTGTTTTCTGTTTTACCGGAGGACCGGGTGAGGCTATAAGAGGTTGGAGGAGGCCTCATAGGAGTTCCATGATAGTGTGGGGTCTCCTGGCACTGGAGGGGATGCAGCTTTGTTTGGGGGTGCATTGGCCCAGCCCGGAACTAGGGGGGCAGTGAAGAGCCCCGGCTAGGGGGCAGTGAGAAGCCCCGGAGCTGGCAGGGCAGTGAAGAACCCCGACTAGGGGGCAGCAAGGAGCCCCGAGCTAGGCGCCAGTAAAAAGCCTCCGAGATAGGGGGCAGTGAAGAGCCCTGGAGCTAAAGGGGGGCAGCGAGAAGCTTGGAGTTAAGGGGGCAGCGAGGAGCCCCGTGTTAAGGGGCAGTGAGGAGCCCTGAGTCAGGGGGCAACAAGGACCCCCAAGAGTGAGGAGGGGCAGTGAGGAGCCCTGAGAGCAAACGAAGGGCCGAGACATAATCACACGGCCCAAGTTAGATCATACCAGTACCATCTGCGAGGCTTGGGCTGCGGTGTAGGGGAGGAAAAGGAGCCTTAGACAGCACCCCCTGTCATCGGGGTGCATAAAAATGGAGAGCCTCCCGCTGATTCCAATCATCTATTAATCTCAAGTAAGATCAAGGCATGGCAGGAGAGTAAGCAGGCGGTTGGCCCATTGCAGGTGGGCGGAGCCACACGTCCAGAGGGGCTCCTAAAGTAGGACTCCTGCTACAAGGAGTTTATGACTGTTGGTCCTTGTTATCCCTCAGGATGCTCTGGTGAACAGACATTCCCCCAGTTCCTGATGCACACCCCAATGTACATATAGGCAGCCACCTGATTCCCCCCTGAGCCTGTGCTTCTCCAGGCTGAAGAGTCCCATGGCTCTCAGCCTCTTTTCATAGGGCCTATTGTCTTGCCCTCTGATCATGCGCGTGGCTCTTCTTTGGATTCTCTCAAGCATATTGACATCCTTCTTGGATTGACTTAAATCTTTTTGTATCAGTTCCCTGTTTTAAAATAGTAATGATTTCCCTCACCATTTTAAAGTGCTTTGAGACACACAGTTTCATAGAATCACAGAATCAATGAGTCGTACGGGACCTAGACAGATCATCTAGTCTGACCCCTCGCCATGTGCAGGAATGACACTGGGGGTGGGAGGGGTCATAAGACCCCAGCCAGGTGCCTATCCAGCCTCCTCCTGAAGATTTCCAGGGAAGGTGAGAGCACCACCTCTCTGGGAAGCCTAGTCCAGGCTCTGGCCAGCCTTACAGTGAAGTAATTCTTCCTAATATCTACCCTAAACCTGTCCTCCCTCAGCTTGCGGCCACTGTTCCTGGTGACTCCAAGGGGGGCCCTGGTGAACAGACTTTCCCTGAGTCCCTGCTCCTGGCCCCTGATAAAGTTGTAGGCAGCCACAAGATCCCCCCTCAGTCTCCTCTTGCAGAGACTGAAGAGATTCAGGTCCCTCAGCCTCTCCTCATAGGGCTGGCCATGGAGGCCCTCAACCATACGAGTGGCCTCCTCTGGACCCTCTCCAGGTTCTCCACACCCCTCTTGAAGTGCAGCACCCACAAATGGACACAGTACTCCAGCTGCGGCCTGACCAGCACCTCATAGAAGGGGAGCAAGACCGCTCTGGACCTGTTAGTGATGCCCCTGTTGATGTATGACAGGGTACGGTTGGCTCTGCCTATTGCTTTGTCGCACTGGTGACTTATATTCATCCTGGAGTCAATCCTGACTCCCAGATCCCTCTCTGCCTCTGTGCTGCCAAGAGGGGCAGCCCCTAACCTATAACCATAATGCTGGGTCCCTTTCCCCAGGTGCAGCACCCTGCACTTGTCCTTGTTGAACCGCATCCTGTTCAGATTGGCCTACTTCTCTCACCTATCCAGGTCTGCCTGGATGCGGTCCCTGCCTGCTGGTGGATTCACTTGACCCCACAGCTTGGTGTCATCAGTGAACTTGAACAGGGTGCTCTCTACACCATCATCCAGGTTGCTAATGAAGATGTTGAACAGCACCGGCCGAAGGACTGAGCCCTAGGGGACTCTGCTGCCCACACCCTCCCAGGTCGACATCGACCTGTCCACCACCACCCTCTGGGTGTGCCTGTGGAGCCAGTTTGCTACCCATGTCTGTGGATTTGTCAATGCCACAGTCCCTCAGCTTGCCCACCAGAATTGGGTGGGACACTGTGTCGAAGGCCTTCTGGAAGTCCAAGAAGATGACATCGACTTCCTCCTTCCCATCTCAGCTCTTTGTTGCCTGGTCATAGAAAGAGAACAGGTTAGTCAGGTAGGATCGGCCTTGCATGAACCCATGCTGGTTACACCTCAACATCACTTCCCCTGCAGGACTCTCACAAATGTTAATAATTGATAATTTTTTCAAAGACCTTCCCCAGGATAGAAGTGAGGCTGACTGGCCTGTAGTTGCCAGGCTCTTCCTTCCTCCCCTTCTTGAAAATAGGGACCCCATTGGCCCTTTTCCAGTCCTCAGGGACATGGCCAGAGCACCAGGAGTCTTCGAACAGCCGTGCCAATGGCTCTGCAATGACACCAGCCAATTCCCTCAGCACCCCCAGATGAAGGTCATCCAGGCCCACTGACTTAGCCACATCTAAGCCCTCCAGGTAGTCCTTAACTAGGTCCGAACTAACAGTCAGGGGACTCGCATCCTTCTTGGGCCTCGCTACGCTACCACCCAAGAGCACCCCATTGTCAGCAGACAGGAATACGGAGGCAAAGAACTTGTTGAAGAGTTCTGCCTTCTCTCATGCATCCGTCACCAACTGCCCTGCCCTGCCCTGCCCTGCCCCATAGGGGCCCAATGTTACCCTGAGACTTCTTGCTACCTATATACTTGAAAAAGGACTTTTTGTTATTCTTAATCCCAGAAGCTAATCTAAGCTCCAGTGCTGCTTTTGCCTTCCTCACCAAATCCCTACAAGCTTGGGTCAGGGAGGTATAGTCCTCCTTTGTCCTTGCCCCCTGCTTCCGCCACCAGTACACTTTTTTCTTTACCTTCAGGCCAGCCTGGATATCCACGCTCAGCCATGAAGGTTTCTTTGACCCTTTTCCCACCTTCCTGCGCAGTGGAATTGCATCCTGCTGTGCCCCAAGGATAGCCTCCTTGAGGAAGGACCACCTTTCCTGGACCCCCAAACTAGCTACCCCTGGGGCTCCAAGTGCCTCCCTGACTACTGCCCTGAGCACATTGAAATTGGCTTTCCTAAAGTCAAGCATTTGCACTGTGCTAGTTACCCTCTCCACCTTTCTCTGAATAGCAAACTGGATCATTTCAAGATCACTGTTTCCTAGCCTCCCTTGTACTAGCACCTCCCCCACCAGGTCGTCCCCAGAGTTTAAAATAGTTGAAGATTCATTCTACCCCAGAACTTCATTAGGGTTGGCTGATTGTTGTAGCCCAGTTTCTGATGGCAACAACTTGCATAAGAGTGATATGGCTAGTATTGCATCTTACCACCTTTTAACTCCTGCCCCAAGTAACCATTTCCTAGGCTGACTGGGCAGCAGCCTTTTCATCAGTTTGAAGCAAGACTAAATTCATACCTCCAGAGCTGTGGTAAGGGATTTAAATGTCCTGCTACCATGTGAATAAAAAAGACACTAGTAAAATATTAGCAAACTGGATTTTTATATCCTGACAGGGGACAGTCCATGAGACTATTATTTAGCTAATCATTATGTAGCTTCCCAATGTCATATTTATATTTGTATATAAAACTAAAATATGCTAACACAGTTTGCTAACAATATAAATATGATGCCAAGTATACAGCAAATTGTGGTATCTAATTACTAAGAAGTCCTATGAGATCATGATCTTTGGAGTATAAAATTTACATGAATTACACTTTTTTGCTGGGTGTATTTACACATTTAGTAATGCACCTTGGATGCTGGCAGTACTTCCTTTAGTAAAGTGCTAATTAAATGAGTAGTACCTAGAGTTACTGTGCAGTAGTGTTAGCAAACAGTTATTTAGTGATGCTTACTGCACATTAGCCTAATAACACTGTGCAGTAGGCTATTAGCATGGTTTTTGCTGTGACACATTACTGCTCAATGTTATTAGGCTAATGCACAGTAAGCGTCTTGTGTAGATGTGCCTGCTGTCTCTAAAATGTGGGTGCCAATGAATACGCTTCTAAACACTTGTGCAACTATGCAGTCAGAATTTCTCTTCTGGGAGAGTTGTTTAGAGAGAGAAACCATCTGGTCTGAAACACGGCCCCCTTTCAAAATATGTATCCCATTATGTTAGTTCTAAAGCAATGTGAGTAACTATGTCTCTGTGGAGGAGGTGGTTTACAATATTTAAATGGTAGACCATATCTAGAACGTAGTTTTCCTAAGTGGAATAGAATAAAAGACAATAATTTCAAGATAGACTTCAGACAGACAAAATATCTGTTAACGTCTTAAAGAAGAAATATTCCTAATGGAGAATTACATAGTGAATGGACTCCAGTTGCTAATTCACTATGATTTCAAGTGAGTAAATTCATTTACTTCAATTGAAGCAAGATTGTTTCCTTAATGAAAATATACGGCCAGGCTCTTTCCCTATGTTCTAGAAACTTTGTACTATTCTGTGGCACAACATGGAGGAATCTGGCCCTAATTGGTCAGTTGAGAATTTTTCCTGGCATAAGTTAGCTTTTTTTGTGGCTTGAAGCAGTTAAATTGGTTCTTGCATCAACTGCTTCCAAATAACTGGCATGGGAGTCATGTTGAGGGTAAAGGGAATTTTTCCTGAAACTACTATGCATTCCTTGGGGTGTCATACCTAACTTTATAAATTAGAGCAACACATCAGGTATTTGAACTTCTGTTGGCTCCAGGGGAGCCAAAGGACTAAGTGGTCATAGAAAGGGTGACCATACATCCCAGTTTGGCTGGGACAGTTCCAGATTCCATAGGCCAGTCCCAGGCTGGTTGGTCAAAAGTCCCAGGCTAGACTCTGGTGAGGCGGTGGGGTGGCATGGTGCACAGGCAAGTGGGTGGGGGGCAACATTGCTGCTGTATGGGAGAAAGGTGGGTGGATATATGGTCGCCCTAAAATGCCATATCTGAGGTTCTTCCATTCCTTGCTCACACACAGCAGTGGTGCCTGCCTGGTGCACCACGCTACTCTGCCTCTCTGCTGGACTCCAGCCTGGGACTTTCAACCAACTGGCCAGGACCAGCCTATAGAATCCAGGACTGCCCCAGTCAAACCAGGACTTATGGTCACCTTAGTCATAGATGACATCACCATAGGAAATGTGGCATAGTGAAGCCACCCAAGATATCTCTCTCTCGCTCTTTCTTTCTCCCCTCCTCCCCCCCACCTTTATTTTTTTCTGGAAAGGTCAAGCAGATATATTAACTACTAGTAGTTTAACTGCCTGTTCCAATTTGGCTTTATTATCACGTTATAAATGTTTCTTCATTGTAGAAAAACTTACTAGAAGGATTTTTGCATTGTAATTTGTTTTAAAAATGATTAAATAGGTGACCATCACGACTATTGACTGAAGTCAAGATCAAAACTCCATTGATTACAGAAGGGGTGGTACGCACGGTGATGACAGAATATACTGGGTCCCTCATGGGACCTGATTCTCTCTCAGCTTTAGCAGCATTGTAGCTTTAGCTTCTGATTTACAGCAGCAAGAAGATAATCAGGTTCACCTTTATCCTTAACTGGTGCCCATAGGAAGTGTTACTTACACTGCCAGAAAAAATTATAAAAATATGCTATAATTCCCCTGTGATGGGCTAGCTGGCAGTGACTAGCCCAGGGGTTTTGAAGGGGTAAAAGATGACTGGAGGATTTGGGATTCCCTTTCTGCACCAATCAGGCCCCAGAGATTCCCCACCCCCCATGTCCTGATTGGCCCCTTGGGTCACCTGGAGGGGGATAAAAGGGGCAGTGTGGGCTGACTCAAGGGGAGAGACCAGCAAGGGACAACAAGGAAGGAGCTTCACAGAGCTGGCAAGAGCTGAGCCAGTGGGGCAGGAGCATTGCCCTGGAAGAGCCTGAAAGAGCAGGACCTGCAGGCAGCAGTGGGACCCTCAGCAGCGTGGCGTGCGGCTGGCAGGAGCGGCTCCCCACTGGGCTCCAGGATCCCCTGTAAGAGGCTGCAGCCAGCAGAAGAGGCTCCCCCCGCTCCAGGAGGGATCTGAGCAGTGACCTGAGAGGTTCCCAGATCTGCTTCCAGCTCCTCCAATCAGAGGCTAGGTAGCTTGATGTGATGCCGGGGCTCTGGGAAGGTCAAGACCCCTAGCAGGTTGAAGTAGTGCTACCAGTGGTGGCTGTGTGGCGGTGTTCCTGCCTACCACATGGGAGACGTGAGTTCAAGTCCTAGCTGAGATGACCTGGGGTGTTTCTCCCTCCAGGTATGGAGGCCCTATATTTCCTTGTCATTTTGCTTTTTGTGCCTTTTTATATTTCACCAACCTGTATTGTTTGTTCTGCTGTTTGTGTTTTATATTTCGTTAACCCTGTTTTTTGTCAGTGATTGTAAGTGTCTAACCTTTGTTGAATCCTGCCCCCTTGGGGCATTGTAGTGTCCACTGTACCCTCTGATTTATGCCTGCTATGTTCCTAATATTAAAAGGTATATGGATAAGTCCCTACTGGTGGTCTGGCTCTGGTCTATAGGGGGAGGAGAGTCCCTACACCTCCCACAGTGCTTGTGCACCTGCTTTGATCCCTTCAGTTGGAGAGAGGGTACTTCTTGGAGTACCTTCTGTGTTACATCCCCTTTAAAATAATGGTGAACTGAATGACTGTGCAAAGGTTGCTAAATGCAAATATAGTGATATAATTAGTTCTTAACTATTGTTTTCCACTTAAAAGGACAGATTTTTACACTTCACTATTTGCCATTTTGGAACTAAGGATGCAGGATGTAGTTTATTCAGTATTTGACATGCTGGTAAACAGTATGATGATAATTCATTTAGATATTCTGAGTTGAATGGCAATAAGCCACTGTATTTAGGGAGAAAGTGAAGTTCTTGTTCTCAGCTGTTCTTGGTAAGAAAACATTATTTTGACTGTTTCATTTGGTTATGATGAACAGCTCAAAAAGAAGATGGAGTGTTTTTTTTCTCCTTGAGAATTTTAGATACCCCAGCTACTAAAATCCCTAGTAGGCTACCACTTCTATTTTAAGTAAACAGTCTAGGAATGGTGCTGGAGTTGAAAGGACATACCTGATTAATTCCCAAGTAGCATAGAGTATATTACTTATGAAATCGATTCTAAAACCAATTGTTAATGTAAAAAACATGTAGAGAATTCTGTTTAGGTGGGAGATGTGCCTGTTTTTCAGGGCAGGTAAGGTAGATTAATAACAGACCACTCATAAGAAGGTTTCAGATCTTACTGTCAAAGGGTAATAATTAATGATCAAATGTTAATGGAGATGCTGGGCTGTTGATGCCATTAATTCAGCTCAGTGGAGCCAGTCCTGCCCAGGACCTGCCACAGCTGTCACTGCATTCGCTTAATTATTCCAGTGCCTTCAGGCTCTTTTTCCCTTTTTCCTACTAACTGCAGGACAGTATGTTTTCACTGAAGCAGAATTATGAAGAATGCCTTGCTTTCTGGGCATTGCCAGGCCAGCTTTCTGTGAAAACCCAAAGGCAAAAAAGAAGACCATAAAGTTAAACAAACAACCCCCTCGCCCCCAGAAAAGTTCAGTTTTTACGTGGTGCTGAATAAAATAGGACATTAAAAATGCCTGAAAATAATCATTCAGGACACTCCAAATATACTAGTAAGGGAGCAGCTGGGTGTTGAGCACTTTTGGAAATTTGACCATTTCATATGTGTGCCTGTATGAGAACAGTGATCTTCGAAAAATTACTCTCTAATTGTGGGTGTGTAGTGCTTTTGATAATCTGCCCTATAACCCTCATAATTAGACTGTATCTTCATAGGCTAACAGTACACAATATTCCAGTGCTTTTATCTCCTCGACTGGAAACAGCTATTAAATAAAAAGAAGTGGACTGTCAACCAGCAAAATGCAACATAGTGTAAATAGAAGAAATCATCAAGTTCTCTTTATAGACCAAACTGAGGCAAGGAAGAATAACTAAAAAAATAGTTGTAGAGAGTTATGAGTTTGCCCATTGTGATTTCAAATGCTTCTTCATCTCTTTGGGTCTAGGTACGTGGCTGTAGCTTTAAGGCAAACCTTTTCTCCTTCTCTTAAATAAAGTTTGAGGGTGTTTTCCCCTTAATAGCTTTTTTTGGCTGATGGGGAAAACTGATACTGCTTGTAATTTCTAATCTATTTTAAAAGGGCATGATTCCTTCCCCCCCATCAACTCCTCCCCTCCCCTCCCCCTTTTTAAGTAATCCTTTTTCTTTTTATTAATTTCCAGTTCTGATGAGTATTACATTTTAAAATCAGTCCAGTATGCCTTGAATGGCTATGTAGGAATGCTGCTTGACTCGCTTCCAAACTGAAGTACTTAAAAAAATGTGAAGCACTACAACAATTTTAAATCACTTTATACACTGCACATGGTGATTTAAAATAATTGAAGCTCTTCAAATTTTTACATGCCCTTGAATTTGGAAGTGATCAAGGTTCTGGGCATGTGCAATACACAATGATTTAAAATTATTAGAGCTCTTCAAATTTATCATAAGTGTTTCAGCTTGAAAGTGATAGGGAATCTGGACTTGAGCAGTGCAAAATGATTTAAAATTATCAGAGCACTACAGATGTTTTATAGGTGCTTTAATTTGGAACTGATCTTAGTTCTGGACTATAGCAATGTATAGCATGTTACGTATTTTAAAATCATTGAAGCACTTTCGTATTTTTCGAACTGGTTTTCTTGAAAAGTCAGACCTCTTTAATAATTTTAAAATACATTATGCTACAAATAGAACTATTTTAATAGAATATTTTGTGCTTTGTAATGATAGCAGAAACTATTGTCGTTTGCTTACAATCTGCTTCTGTGATTTTTAAGCATCATACTTACATATATGGATGCCTATGGCTGCACCTTTGGAATGGGAGAGCGTCCATGGTGCGTACTGCACAAGTATTACATTTGCAAGCATGAATGCTGAATCCAATACTCATGCAAAACTTTCATTGAGTACAACCAAGAAATCGTACAGGTTCAGTCCTTGCATATACAAATTAGGTAACAGCATATGCAAATGGATATTTAGCCGTGGAATTGCCCAATTTATGTGTGCAAATTTCCATCTGCAGCATTAATTTTATAGGGGAAAATGTAAGGTCCATGTTAGGAAGGAATTCTCTTTAAATATTGTAAAGCAGTTGAAGCAATCAAAACAAAATATTATCCCCTTGAATGAAAAATCATGTACAAACTAACATGCAACTTTTACTTTCACAAATTGTAGCTGGTCTTATTACAGCCTCAGTGCTGCAAATATATATTTGAATAGGCCTGATTAATTCTGTGCGAGTACTCACATGCTTAGTTGCTCACAGGATCACTTATTACTTAAAAATAGTATAATTCTGTTTATTTAAACGGTTTTTTTTTTAAGTTAGTCATTTGCCTTAAAAAACATACTGGAAGTTGGAGGCATGTGGTTTGGTTAAATTTTTAGAAGGAGTATTTTTTTGCTAATTTTGTTCAGAGAAAGCTACTTGTTTTATACCTCCATTGCAACAGCACATGTTGATGCCTACTTAGGGTCGAGGTGCCATTGTTACATGTTTTACTTATTTATAAAACGACTTTATCATAGCTACCAGCATTTTAATCATCATGAGCTGGGAGCCCTCCCATTTGGGACATCTACAGTCTTGAAATTATGACTCCTTTTCATTTGTCAAACTGATGTTGAGTCCAAAAGGTTTTGATTTTGAATAACAAAGGATCATATTTTTACAAAGCGTGGATGCTCAGTCTTTCAGAGGTGCTCTTTCAGGGGCTACACAGCCCAAGCAAAAAGCCAGTCAATGCTTTTTTTGATTTAAAGAGAAATTTGTGGCAGCATCAAAGATCAGTCCCACACCTAATGATCTGGATTTTCTACATGTAGTAGTTTAGGGCTAAGTGCTATATAGCACTAGTTTCAATGCATATATTCCCAGGATAACATAAGCAAATTTGTTCTTAATTACATAGCACTTTAGATTGGGAAAGATGAGAAAACAAGACAAACATTTTTGACTGGACTCCCTTATATTATCCACAGGGCACTTCTAGTACTAATCATTGACACTGATCAGACCTCAGCTGAAGAGACCTAACTTTATGCAGGATGCCTACACTTATTCACTTCCAAACATCTTCAGACATGCTTTGATTTTTTGGTACTGAATTATGTCAAATGTGTAGTGGTTTCAGGAATCAGTGATACAACCTGATCCAGTAATCCTCATTCATGCAAATAATCCTTTCTGAGTTCAATAGGACTGTTCATGTGCATAAGGATTTTAGAGACGGGACCACAGTAAATAGGTATTTGGCTAATTATTGTTAAAGAGAGTTAGCAATGCCTCAATCTTCCAAGAACTCTTTGAGTATCTGGGCCGAAAATGATTTAATGTTAATATGCCAGCGACTATGTCAGTGACTACGTTAAGCCGTCTACAGGGTTCAATAGAGATGTTTCCAGAAACCTGATCAGGCTCAGTCTGAATGAAGTGCTTGTGCAGCTACTGAAAGTTGTGGTGTTCCTCCAGCCAACATTTCCTCTAAGCCTTGAGTGCTCACTAAATATTATACATCTGCTTGCACATCCTTTGAATATTGTTTTATATGATTTAAAACTATAGTGACAAAGGTGGAATTCCCTTTTTTCTTCAGCAAATATTTTATTTTTGATAAAAGATTATAATAAATTTGATGAAGATAGTCTCATTTGTTTTGGTAGATAACATACATTTGAATTGGAAGCAGTCTGGCACATAGAAACCATCTGACCTGTATTCTGGTTCTCTGACTCTCCAGGTCACTCTGAGAGTAGAAATTTAACAGGATTAGGAATAAAAGATTCTAATAATAGCAAGTATTTTACATTTAGGATTATGATGGAGGGTACCATCATTAACCTTCGCCCTAGGACTTGTTCTAACACCATTAGCATCCTGACCTAGAGCTTAACATCATCCTATATTCTATGATTTGTATAAGACTCAACCTTTGTCTCAAAATTAAGAATCAAATACTCCTCCCCCATTTAGTCTGTGCTTGATTTTTTTGTGTGTGAAGACTCTTCTGTGTGAAGGGCTTTTGGATATTGCTGTTTGGAATAAGAAAGCTTATGCTGAGTGAGTCATTTTGGTACTTAGAACAATTGTCAACATTTCGTTTCCAGGCTCTGTGTGTGTGTGTGCACGTGCGTTGGGTGGGCGGAGGGCACGGGGAGCAAAGGAGGAGAGGGATTTTCGAAGGAATGAATATCAGTTTGGCATCTTACTGCAACTGAAAAACAATAGGAACTGAATACTTAACTGCCCTTTGGACCTTTGAATACAGTACCATGGCAAGGAAGTTTGGCACCTGGGGCAAAGCCTGTAGTGGCAGCCTACCCTGATCCCTTGCACAGATCTGGGGGGCACATGCTCCCCGAGAGTGCACGCAGCAGTGGGAGCCGCCCTATCCCCTTCCCTGCACTCCCCCAAATGAGCCGCTTGTGGCTCCATCCCATGGCCCATCCCAGCTGGGCACTGCCTGTTGGTGCCCCTTCGCTTCAGCACCCAGGGCGGTTGTCTTGCTTGCCTCCCGCCCACTTTGCTACAGCACTGTTTGAATATCTCTCCTGCAGTTAGGAAAACAAAACCATACTTAAGCATCTAAACTCAATGGCCTGCATTTCATGGATATAAGTGTGCTTGAAGCAGCCAGAAGGTCTCAATAATTCTGAAAACTGGGCATATTATGCCTGCTGAAATAGACTCATTATCTTACTTTAGATACCATTTTGGCCCTTGTTCTTTTCCCACTTTTGTTTCACTAATCTAAAAAGTAAGTTTTTTAAGGTGAACTCTGCTTTTCTGTGTGGGTTATCTAAGAGTGAGATAATTTTACAGGTAAGCTTGCACAGTGCCTGGTTTAACCAGCTATGACTTTTATAAACACATTTACTAGATTTAACAGAAGATACTTTCAGATTTATCACATTTTTAGGACTTCTTGATTTCACTGAACATAGTAACAGTTAATTAAAAATAAAGTGTCTTCAAACTTCAAAGGGTTAGACTACCAAATTGTTCGGTCTTACAGCAGTGCTGTGGTAAGGCGTGGTAGCAAGAAGTTTGATTTTACATCGCACCTGAAATATGGTCACCAAGGAACGCAGTACCCTCTAATACCATCCTCTATGACATAATGATTAAGAGACAGGTGCACCTTCATATGTTAGATATTTATTGTCTAGAGTCCTACCAATTTTATTTCATGGGCCAGGTTCTCAGATCTTGGCTAAATTCCATTGAAGTCAGTGATATAGGATGATTTGCACTAGTTGGAGGTTTAGTTCTACTTAATGTCCTTCTGTTGGCCTTTCAGTTTTGCTTCCAAGACCATATATTTATTAGCACTTGAAATTACTGGCTGGTTAAATTAGGGCTTTCTTTTCCGTTCTTTTTCTTTTTTTTCTATGTTTCTGAGTGGTCACCCCAGTTAGTTTGTGTGCCTACCTCTCAGGGCACCTAAAGCTGTAGAAACTGTGACCTTTAATATATGTCTTACCTATGAATTTTAGATAAGTTGTAATATGTGAAAGAATGTATTGAAAACATCCATATGTAAAATTATAGATTTTTTTTTTTTTAGGAGCACATTCAAGAGAGTGATAGATAGCTTCAGCATAAAGTGAACCAGCATGCATCCATTGAAATAAAGAATCCTTAATTAGGTTGTTTGTATTAAAAGCTGACAAAGCTACACTATTTTAATATAGGGTATTTCTTTCTGTTGAAAGACTTTTTTAAAATTACCTTTTTTTTTGTTCCTAAGTAAAAGGATGTGTTACTCAGCTAATCCATCTCTTATTTTCTGCAAAAATAAATAGAGTTCTCAAATAATATGAGGTACATTTTTTTTATATGCAGTGGTAACAGATTTGCACTTTTAATTTGACTGTGTTAAATGTTATGGAAGAAGGAGGTCATGTTAAGATGAACTGTATTGTTATCTTAATACATTTAAAGGGAGACATTCAAGTCATACTAATTTGTGTGATGATAACACCCTCATCTGGGCGGTCCTAAGCTAAAGGAGCTAAGGAAAATGCTTCATTTCATTCAGCCTTTTACTGAGTTATATTAAACGTATTGCAAGGCATTAATGCTAGATGTAAATTTGCCAGCCATTTAATGACATTATTACAGTAGTGTTTGCTTGTGCCTTATAGGTACATTCATATAGATACTTTAGAACTATTGTTTCACCAGAATATGCATGTTTTGAATTTTCAAAATGGAAAGTCATTATATGAAAGTGGCCTTTCCCCCCAGTGGAAAATCTGTCATTTGCTCTTAAGGGGGACTCTAAAGATTTGTAACAGTGATTTTTGTTTTCCAAATGTAGAGCTGTTTTAGTTGATTTTAATCAGTTCAAAGTCACATGGAATTGGTTCTGGCTCCCTGCTTTTCCAGCCTTATGCATGTGGTAAGCTGCATTGGTGGAAGTCATTTTGACTCATTTTCTAGAGGTTAATGACTGCATTTCATGTGGTCTCTGAGACTGGCAAAGAATGCTCTCAAGTTTGTCGCCCTTTTTGTTTCAGAGTACGTGTGTATAGAGAGAGGTTCCTTGAAGGTCCATCCCAGCGATTCTTCCAGACACTACTACCACATGAGAGCAAATAGGAAGATCCAGTAGGTAGGCTCTTTTGTTTGCCAGTGCCTTGGGCTAAGTACAGATGTATAAAAAGCCCCTGGAGGAAGCCAAATTGTCATGCTTTACTCAAAGTACTATAAGTTAGAGCAGGAGCCAACTGAACAGATATTTGGTGGTGGAAGCTCACTGCCTGCCTGCACAGGCTACTGGGGGTGCCAGAGTGGCTTCTCTCCCCAGCCCCGTGCCTCCTCCAGCTGGTGACTGTCAGCAGTGCCTGGGGAAGACGGGGGAATGGAGCCCCCCCACAAGTTGCCCCTTCAACTTGCTGGTTGGTGTTTGGGGGGGAGGGGGGGATGGGCCAAGTCTGTATGGGGAGGCTCCCAGCCTCTTCACAGCTACATCCAGCAGTTGCAGCACGGTGCAGGCTGCTGCAGGGGAAGGGCTCTAGTGTCTGTGTTCCTGGAGCAGCTCTGGCTGGACAGCACCGAGGCATGGGCTGGCTGGGGCTGGGGTTGGGGAAGGGCTTCGGGGTCCTTTGGACCCTCTGCCCTTGAAGCCTGGCCAGGACTGGTGTGGGGGGACAGACTGTGGAGCCCTTCCCCCACAGCTCTCTCTGGCCAAGCGGTGGTGCACCACAGGCTGGCTGGGGTGGCTGCCAGTAGAGAGACCTCAGACGCTCTCCCCTGAAACCTCACCCTGTCAGGGTTGCGGCACACCGTGGACAGGGGCAGAAGCCCTCCTTCTCAACACCACCTCCTGGACCAGGCTGTGTGTGTGGCTGAGATGAGAGCCTGTCGCTGACTCAGGTTAGTGATAGCCCGGGGGAGTGGGGTGTTGCTGGCCTGGTGCTTAAGCTAGAGCAGGGCTCTGTGCAACACTGCCTGGGACAGTGGTGATCACGCTCTAAGTTAACTCATGATGGGATCTGGCACAGACATTTAACAGAGAGTTCCTTAGGTTAATATACATCCATCCAGGGTTAACTTAGAGTGATATCCACCATTTTTAAAGCGTGTTATATGCCTTGAATGCCTGTTCTGTTATGGCTGTAAAGCACTTTCTGTGCACTTAAAGAGTAATGTTTGTACCTAGTTTTGGTAATTCCAGTTGGGCCTCTGCCCATGTGTTTTTCCAGCTGTCATCCTCTTCCCTGCCTGCAACCATGCCCCACAGTGTGGATCTGTGTATAGAACATCCTATCTTTCTATGTGCAACTTCAGAGGTATGCAAATAGCAAAACTCCAAAAAGCTGATCTAGCAGTGGCATCGGTGAATTAGTCTTTAAATTTTGCGTTCCTTAAACTTTCATAAAAGATATTTAGAAGGCTTATGCAAAACAAATCATGGAAAAATTGTGAAGAAATTCCCAAATCATGATGATTTTTCATTTAGTGTACATGTCATTGAATATCTTTGATTTTTTTTAACTACATTTAACATAAAATGCATTTTCAGAGATCTATTCCTACTTATAATTGGCATAAAAAATCCTAAATGAAAAAAGTTTTTATACACACACTTTAAAACAATCAGACTAATGCATTCTAGAATTTAAGAAGTGAATTTTTAAAGATTGTTTCTCAGTCTTAAATGTCTGAAAAAATTGTTTAAAAACTGCCTAATATTACCTTTGATTTAATGCAATCATGGTAGGTGTTTAGAAATATAAAATATTATTATGGAATGCAACTTTGAAGTGGTGGGTGGTTGCATTCATGCCCAAACTGCTTTGAGTAAGGATTTGAATGCACATTTTAAAAATTGTCTAAAGGCACAATTGCTTAACCGATCACACATTCTTTTAGTATCAGGTAAATTGTGGTGTTCAAAAGTCCTAAATATTTGTGCGAAGCAGGCCCTATTCAATTTGGATTTGGCCTGAATCAGGAACAGTGATTCAATTCATTGATTCAGATCGCTGTCCCTGATTCGATTCCACCAAATCCGAATCTAAAGATTCAATGCTGATTTGGAGAATCAGCGATTCAGACATAGACACAGCTTTAAATGTTTTTTCTACATACCTCAAGTACCAGCATGGCTTGCGAATGCTGCAGTGTTGGGGCACATGGAGCATCCCACAGGAATGAGGCAGGGACCTCCCATATGCTTGGCGGTGAACCCAAAAGCACTTCTGGGTCCACTGGGGAGCATGCTGGGGGCCCCCCGTGCTCCCCCAGCTTGGTAATCAGCTGTGGGGGGACCCCAGGTGCCCCTCCAGACTCAGGAGGCACTGGGTGCCGAGGTGGGTGAGGTGCAGGGGGGCCCCTGGCATGCTCCCCGGCAGACCTGGAAGTGGACCAGAAGTGCTTCTGGTCCACTTCCCAATCTGCTGCTGAGCACGCTGGGAAGTCCCCATCCCTGTGCTCCTGTGGGATGCTTCATCCACCCCAGCATCACAACATTCATGAGCTGCCTGCTATCTAGAGGTATGTAGAAAAAACAGCTAAAGCTGTGTCTATGTCCAAATTTCTCCGAATCAATTCGGAGGGTTCCAATTTGATTTGAAGAGATTAAAGGGTCCCCTGAGTTGATTTGGATTCAGAGATTTGGCCGCTGAATCGGGCCTAATCTCTGCCCAATCGAATTGGGGACCAAAGCTTCATACAGCCCTACTAAATATGCATCTCAGTGACAAATTCAAGTCAAATCAAGTATCACTCTTTATTGGATTAAGACCTTTTTAAACGGGACACAAATAATACCTTTTAAAGTATGTTGCTATAAGAGCATCTCATATAATTATGAAATATTAAATTATTATGCAACCTTTAGATCCTTATCCTCAAGCCTGGTTCACAGGTGGATTGCTATGCCTCATTGACCACAATGGGATTTCTTAGTCAATTTATATCCATTAGTTTACAGCCCAGGTTCTGAGAGTGCTAACATACTCTTGCTTTCTTTTTTCCCTAATCCTTTCTCTCCATTTCTTGTAACCTGTATTTAAAGTGACCCACAACCAAACTTTTATATCTGTCTAGCTAAATTAGCAAATTCAGGGAAACTCGAGGGTGAAGGCAGCAGTTTTTCTTATCATCCCATTGTGCTTTATGTGTTGCAGATGCCTCTGTAACACTTATATAGCTTATGAACTGCAATAAAATGGACAAAGTGTCCATGAAATGGACAAAGTGTCTGCCTTTGAATTTCTGGGCTTCTGTTGATTTCCATCACATACATGATATATACATATTGCTTTTGTTTGTTAATGTTGCTTAATGTGTGGATGGTTGTGATTACTTTGCCATTCAGAAGTCCGATTTAACGATTAAATAAAGAAATGGGTTCTACTGAATCCTGGTTTAACATGTTCAGCTGAATTATTAATTTTCTATCTTGTTAAATACTAAATTCATGGCTTTTTCTGAAAGTGAAAATGCATGCAATGTAAAAATGTGCTGGAAAGTGGTTGTAAAAATCATCACTAAGTTTGGGCATTGCATGGATTCTTGTGAGACAGTGACAAGTTTCCTCAACCAGGATCAGCTGTCATTTTCACAAGGTTTACCAGAAAAGAATTTACAGTGACTTGCATGTTCTAAAATCCAGTTAACAGATGAGAAATTTATTGAATATTTTACATATAACAAATGGTCAGAAAAATTGTGCACCAACCATTCTGTAGAAAGTATTTATTATTATTACTGGTAGTAGTATGGTCCATTGCCACACATTAGAATTTCCTTTGCTAATAGCTACAGACCTTAGTATTCATTATATGCTGTTCTGAGGGAGTAATACATTTTGTTTACTCCACCCCATGCTATGGTAGGAAACATAGGAGTATGTGTAGTGGTTATTTTCTTTTGTGGGTTCTGGGTGAAGAAATCCCCCTTGAAAATGGCTGCAGAAAACCTGAACCGTTCTGCTTTCTACTTTGGTTTACTGGTATTCAGATGGAGGCACTAAAATAAATCAACCAAAAAATCAAGAAAGAAAAGATCACCACCAAAAACTTTGCATCATTGGCAGACTTGAACTGTAACTATACAAAGAACAAATACAGTTGGTAGGTCCTGGTTTTTTAAGACTCATTTCTTAAGAGAAATAAACATAATCTATTCTGGTTCTGAGACTGTGGAGATCCAGTTTATTACTACCTCTAAAATCTTCAATTAAGGAGTCCGTTTGCAACCCAAGCCTATATTAGGATTGTGATCTTCAGGCACGCACAAGTGCAGTGATGAAGCTACAGAATAATGGCCACTGCTAATGGAAGGCAGAGTGAGCTAAACTCTATTTATATTGTATCGTGGTTCTGTCATGATTTCATTACCATAGGTGTCCAACAAAGGAAATTGATCTTCTTCGGTTTGGTGCAAATAATGTTTGCGCATCAGGAACTTTCATAAAAAAGTAAATGGATGCCTCAAATTAATATTATAATCCAGCATCCCCAACATGATTTCTGTTTTTTTAAATTAGTCAGCTTCTTGGATAATAGAATAAAAGTATATTTCTGATTTTTTTTGTTTGTTTTAAACATGGAGCAACAAATAACTTACAAGATTCCAATACATATTATTACAATAAATTAATTTCTGTAATTAATATTCTAAATTCTAGATTTGGTAGGAGACCGCAACATACAAATGTTCACTTTAATTCCAAATGAGCATTCATTCAGTTTAACCAATTTTGTTCTTTTTACCTAATCAATGCAAATATGTGTCCACAAGGTCTTCATATTAATTGATGTTCTTTATATGAATTACCATATTCTTACCTGAAGAGGAACATTTTCTATCTTTTACTGTTATTCATGATCCCTTTCCTTTTTGTTCCTGTTTAAAAAAGTTCTTGTCCAGTCAGGCAGGAGGAACAACTTCAGAGAGAGATGTCCAGTTAGCAATACAGAATCATAGAATCAGTGAGTTGGAAGGGATCTGGACAGATCATCTAGTCCGACCCCCTGCCATGGGCAGGAAGGAGCACTGGGGGTGGCAGGGGTCATATGACCCCAGCCAGGTGCCTATCCAGCCTCCTCCTGAAGATTTCCAGGGAAGGTGAGAGCACTGCCTCTCTGGGAAGCCTATTCCAGGCTCTGGCTACCCTTACAGTGAAGTAGTTCTTCCTAATATCTAACCTAAACCTATCCTCCCTCAGCTTGTGGCCATTGTTCCTGGTGACTCCAAGGGGGCCCTGGTGAACAGACTTTCCCCGAGTCCCTGCTGCTGGCCCCTGATAAGGTTGTAGGCAGCCACAAGATCTCCCCTCAGTCTCCTCTTGCAGAGACTGAAGAGATTCAGGTCCCTCAGCCTCTCCACATACGGCTGGCCACGGAGGCCCTCAACCATACGAGTGGCCTCCTCTGGACCCTCTCCAGGTTCTCCACATCCCTCTTGAAGTGCAGCACCCACAAATGGACACAGTACTCCAGCTGCGGCCTGACCAGCACCACATAGAGGGGGAGCAAGACCGCTCTGGACCTGTTAGTAATGCCCCTGTTGATGCATGACAGGTGCAGTTGGCTCTGTCTATTGCTCCATTGCATTGGTGACTCATATTCATCCTGGAGTCAATCCTGATTCCAAGATCCCTCTCTGCCTCTGTGCTGCTGAGAGGGTCAGCCCCTAACCTATAACCATAATGCTGGTTCCCTCTCCCCAGGTGCAGCACTCTGTACTTGTCCTTGTTGAACTGCATCTTGTTCAGATCTGCCCACTTCTCTAACCTATCCAGGTCTGCCTGCTGGTGTATTCACTTTACCCCACAGTTTGGTGTCATCAGCGAACTTGAACAGGGTGCTCTCCACACCCTCGTCCAGGTCGCTAATGAAGATGTTGAACAGCACCAGCCCAAGGACCGAGCCCTGGGGGACTCCGCTGCCCACAACCTCCCAGGTCGACATCGACCTGTCCACCATCACCCTCTGGGTGTTCCCCTGGAGCCAGTTTGCCACCCATGTCTGTGCATTTGTCAGTACTGCAGTCCCTTAGCTTGCCCACCAGAATTGGGTGGGACGCTGTGTCAAAGCCTTCTGGAAGTCCAAGAAGGTGACATCGACTTCCTCCTTCCCATCTAAGCTCTTTGTTACCTGGTCATAGAAAGAGATCAGGTTAGTCAGGCAGGATCGGCCTGGCATGAACCCATGTTGGTTACCATCATGAAGAGCCAAAGTAAAAGATGTAAACGGTGCAGAGTATGTACAAGCATTACTGTTAGACCACTGTAAATAAGGTTAGGGCAATCTAAATGTCCTGGTATGCAAACATTAGTAGGGATTAGGTTGCCCTGAAAATGGTGCTCCCAGTCTAAAGTTAGTTCACCTGAGAGATGAACTAACTTTAGATCAGAAAAGAGTTAACCTGATTTAGCAAGGGTTAACCCAGCTTAGCAAGCACTTGCACATTTACAGCACAGCCTCAGGGCTGGGAAAGCTGTGGAACTTATCACAGCACCATGGATGTGCTGTTTTAATGCCCACACCCTCCCCACCCTGTCTGAGCTATTTCCCCCTCCTCCTCCTGACTACTTCCCCCCTGGACAGGGCAATTCCACAGACCCACTAGTCCCCCTCTCCACCTCCCATTCCAACTGCTCCTGCTCCTCACCTTACTTACCTTGAGCTACCTGCACTTTCTCCCAGCAAGCAGTGAATGCTTCTCTGCGTGGGACCCTGACTTAGGTTTCAGCGGCTTACACTAAGCCACCGATGCTTGCTTGGACACACAGGACACGTCCCCACTAGTGCACACATGCAGTTTGCAGTGCTGCAGACCCATCTGTGGTGCTGAAAATGCATGCGCTGCACATGCTAGTGTTCACTGCACTGCTAATTTGCAGCACAGTGGGTTTTTTGACAGCAGGAAATCCTGGTGTCAGAAAAACCCACACCAGAAAAAGGGGGTGGTGTACATGGAAGCAGCGTATGTTGCCCAAAAATTGCAGCCTGGCCAGCCAGGCCCTGCTTACCCAGATCACCACTGCTGGAGCCCTGGGAGGCTGCTGGGGCCAGCCCAGGTGCTGGCCCCAGCCTTCCCTGCTCTACCTAGGGCAATATGCCACAGCTCATGTACAGGGGCATTCCCCAGGGACAGCTAGCAGTGGCACAAATATGTGCCGCTGCTATTTGTCCTTGGGGAACTTGTGTTCCCACAGAGACTGAAAATTATTCATCCAGACTGACTAATGAACTACTTATCATTACAGGAATCAAGCTTAGCCCATCAACAGAGAAAATAACCATATTTGGAATGAATCACTGAAACAGTAGTACAGAATATATTTTGATGCCAGGTTTAGTGATGCTTCTCATACATGCTCCATATCTTTTTTTGAACATGTGAAATTCTTTCAGTGAATTTCTTGTAAGTTTTCAAATCTGAAAGCACAGCTTTCTAAATACACCTAGAAATAACATTCACCCCATCTTCCATTCCATGGCTAACACAAGAAATAGGAATATCTGGGGGGCAAGACTTAAGAGTACAGGTAGTATACACATTGGCACTAACTAAACATGCTGTTATGTTCGTGAGCATTAGACAAGGGCATGTTGTCTTATTTATTTGTTTATGTTTTAGTGAATAGATGCAGGTCTATTTTGGATGAGACTGCACTATTCCAATTGTCTGAAATGCTTGTGTGCATGTTGTTCGTGTTGTTGTCATGCTTCCCCAGCCATTAGCTGGGAGACAGCATTTCACTGACCTTACTAAAGGTGGAGAAAATTGAGATGGAAGTGAAGGAAGTTAACTATTTTTTTTAACTCTCCTTTATCTGACCCCAAATGTTACTGATGGAGGAGGTTTCCTTTTCCTGCTCACTAATTATCTCTGACCTATAGCTCAAGAATGAGGCAGTTGATCCTTTACAAGCTGTTGCATTTAAAGTATAAATCCTTTATACTGTATACTGAGCCAGGAGCAATATAGAAAGATATGCTTTATATTCTATGTGTTAGTGATAACTCCGTGAGTGTATTGTAGTATGTTATTTCTAATGAGTTGGAACAAACAAGACCATTCTCTTTCTGCACGCAAAGCACTGTGTTTAAATCACACCATATGAAATGTATATCTCAATCAGTTCTTAAGACTGCAGCAGTGCACTGCTGCAAACTCCCATAGTGAGATCAAAACATCCCACAAATTGTGGCAAATTTCCCACAAAGTCCTGCGAATTGCAACAAAATTCATGGGAAAAGAGACAGGAAATGATTTTTCCTGTCTGGGGAGAGCTGTTGTAGAAGCCTGGTCCTTGGGTTCCCACAAATGTTGGGGAAAATATATTTCTAATATTGCACTATGGAATATATATTTCCACCTCACACTTTGGGGAAAGTACTGAAAATTTAGTATGTGTTATAGATGTTTTCTTTCCACTGGTATGATGTCACATCTACCACAGATATATCTTTTAGAACAATATAATGTACCTATCTCAGATGTTGTGACTACTTACTGATGAACTGATAAGCTGGTAGTTTTACCTACAGCTTGTCAGTTCCCGGAAGTGGCAGTTCTTAAACCATTGATATTTTAAATATTAGTAGAGGACAATATACTCTTTAGGGTTTTCATATAAAGCAAGTAGCTTACATGATTTATTTGTTGAAAGTATTAGAATAAATTAATGTATTTGTGTTTTTAATATGTTTACTAAACCTTCCTTCTAGTGAGCAATAGAAAAACAGGACATTTATGCGAATTTGCAACAAAGGAATGTTTGAAGATTAACCAATGCCATTCATAGGTAGACAGTCCTTTATCCTGCTGGGTTGCTGGATTTTCAGTGTCATACAGCTTTCCACTTACCTCTACTGAAGCTGTGCATCTGCCAACTCTTCTCCCAAGAAACATGTGTTATATAAAGTAATATATCTTTTCTATCCCTCTTCCTTCCTCTCAAGGGCAACTGCTCTCTACAGTACACTTGTACCATCCCAAACCAGGCTTTAGATAATTGCTGCAGTGTTGCTCTGTTTCTTAATCTGACTGCCAATGTCAACTCAAAGGAATGCGTTTTCTTAAAAAAATAAAATGGTTAAGTACACTGAAGCTTCTATGTCGCTGTTTCTTAAACTGAAAGCTTGTGACTGGCTTATGTTTCACATACAGAGCTAAAAATCTTAGATATTTAAAATCTCACATAAAATTACATTAAAGAATAGAGTCATATGTTGATTTCATATAGATGTAATTCAGGACTAAGTGTACTAAAAGCACTGGAGAATTGGGTATATCACAACATGGATACTACCACTTAAGTATTGTAGGACAGTGAGATAAGAATTTGCAGGCTGATGGCTAAAATGAATCTCTGATTAAAGCTATATGGAAATTTACTGAAGAAACTTTTGTTGTTGCTGCTTTTGGAAAGCATCAGTTCACCTAAATGGAAAATTTTGGCAGGAACATACGTACCAATTTTGGTAGGAAAGGTTACTTGTATCCTGAGTCAAAACGAAAGTGGGAGGGGAGAGAGGGGCAAAAATATCTTGGTTGGCACTGATCTCACCTGCATCAGTGATTCAGAAAAGGGACCCGACCCTTCGTTTCCCATATGCTAGATGATTGCCATGATAACAAGCTATAGGGTTGGTTTCTTCCAACATGACATGGCTTTACATATGAGATGCTGTAATTTTCACTGCTAGTTTGCTGACTCCATAGGCTCATGGTAACTCAATGGTAATTAGTAGAAAAAATAATTGTAGAGAGCTTTTCTTTCTCCATCTCATCTGGGTCCTTGCTCTTGCACTTTCTTACCTCTCCTAGTCCCTTAACTTGATTGGGACAGCACTTGAAAAACACAGTGCACATACAGTGCCGTTTGAAGCTGTGAGTCTCCAGGTTTTCTTCCAGGTGCTTTGGCCATAGCACATTCTCTATCTAGGTGACATATCAATTAGGCAGTGGTGATTCCAGTGCATGGGATTTAAATAGTAGCGATTCCCTAGGGCAGGAGGGAGGTATAGCTCCACTCTTCTGATTGGGCAAGCAGCCATTGTTGGAGTCTCTGTAGAATGGAAAGATAGGGAGTACCATTTTCTAATTTGACCTAGAACTGCCTTTTACCAGTATATAAGCCCCACAGTAATTGCTTGGGGAACTTACAAGGACTTTCCAGCTGCTTTGCTGCTTACATTGTCCTTTTACCAGTCTGTACATGCACCAATAACCAAATAAAATATTTAAAATAGTTTTTAAAAATCCCCAAAACACAACCTTGAAATATTCAGCAGGCTTTCCATATAAAATAGGTGCTTTCTTGCAAAGAATGTGGGACAAAGAAAATATAAGCTGTATAAATGGAGGACACATGTCAACATATTGTTATTAGCACAAGAGTGGCCTTTAGCACACCAACTCTCTTTCCTGAAAGGTGTTTGACCTTTGCCTCAGAGGTGTAATGTCTAGGTTAACAATGATTTACCTTATTTACTGGCATGTAACCTACCCTTTAGTATACTGATCATTTACTTACTCAGCTAAATGAGTGCCAGATATTGTTCTCCTACAGGAAGTTCTTCCTGGAATTCTGAAGTAATCAAAGAATCAGTCAGTGGGAAAATGAAAATAAAGTCAATTCTCCCTCAAGACTAGAGAATATGAGAAATATGGTAACATCACTTGAGACCTCTTTCCCCAAAACCCAGAGCCACAAATACAACCAAGATGGTTTGAATTTGTGTCTATTCCCTAGTATTTTTTTTCAGGTTGAATTTAATCTAAACTTATGCTAAAACAGAGAAGAAAAATGCTTCCTAGAAAGGATTCATTCCAAGATCCCTTGGGGTTTTTTTTTTAAGGCTAACTTTTTTAGAAGGCTTCAATTGCATGAGACAACTATCATCTGATATTAACATGATTTAGAAAAGCAAGAGTCTGAACAGATAACCCACACAAGAAGAGTAGCAGTCCTTTTTCACTAGGAATTGCATTGTTAGACTAACTTTTAAAAATCAAGTATTCCTTGCAGGGTCTTAGCTAATGTCATTTTGCTTGGCCAGGAAAATGCAAAACATCTCTGAGAAAAATTTGTAAGACCAATACTTAATGTATAACATTGACAAGACTAGAGTATGCCTATTTTTGGGATATTAATAGATCCTTTCTCCCATTTCGGTCTTAGTTTCCAGAAATTATGAATCACAGTGCTTGATAGCAGAAAATACTGTAATATTAAGAAAAAAATCTTCACATATTTTCCAGGAATGATTACTGAGTGTCAGTTAGTTAAATATGTCCTTTTCTCATCTTTTTCAGTAAAATATGCATTTGCATTTTGAAGACAGATCTGCAGAAATCTTTAGGCATCTGCTTTTTAAGATCCAATGATTACTGACAAATTACTGACTTGTGTTAACAGACATTACAGTGGAAAAAAACCCCCACTGAACAACTTAAGCAGTCAAAAGTGACAGAGTTGAAAAGTTACCAAAGAATGTTTTAGAGAAACAAAGGATGTTATCTTAAGGCCCCTAGAGAGTACAGTTATTTTATTATACTGTATTCCTATTATCACTTTTATTTTTATTCCAGGGAGATTTTCAGCAACTTGAGAAATATATTTTGGAGCCAGCTACCCCTCACACACAATTCTCACTAACTTCAATTAAAACTCCAGATAGGCATCCCTGGGCAGAATTTATCTTTTGGTCCATGTCTTTATGTAGCTAGAATGCAGTGTCAATATGTATATATACAAATGCAAGCATCCAAAAGTGACTGCTTTAACCTCTCATTAACATGAAAGACTTTTAAGGCAGAAGGGACACATTAGATGGAAACTATTGAGAAAAATATATTTTGAAGCTGTTTTTTCCCCCATGCATCATAATCATAACTTATATTTTTTTATATTCACTGAACCAACAAGCACATACAGTCACTGTAAAACAACCACTAGATCCCATGTGAGATACAGTTTCAATTTTACGGTAAATTTCCTGTTTTATGGATTCCTTTCTGAAAAACTCCTTATGGTATTCTTATGAGAATACTAACTTTTCCTTAAAACATATAAAATTGCTGCCCTTTTATTAGCTATTTTACTGTAATCTTTATTTCTTCCTTTATTCATGGTTTCATTGAAGATGAACTAAAGACATTATTACTTTAAGTGTTTTATTATTTCCATTTTGCAAACTTTACATTATTGTTGCTATTTTAGGTGCTTTTTAAATATATATTTTATCACATTCAGCTAATTACATAGAACTTCAGATGTGAGAATGCATCTTATTTACAAAGACCCCCTCTGATCAGGCAGTAGTTAAAATACATGTGCAGGATATTACAGTTTGAAGTGTGCAAGGCATTTGTGTTTTAATTAAAATTTTAGAGGAAAAACTCATTCACATGAATTACTAGCTGGATTTTTAGCAGGTTGCATAAATGGTGACAAATTACATCTTTGTATTCAAGACGAGTATGGAGTTACTTGGTGAAAATCACTACATATGTTAAATCTTTACAACATGTGCTATAAATATTAAAGATATGTGGATATGAAATTCCATGAGTGCAAATGACTTACAAATAATTAGAAATACCTGATCTGCTTCAATTTGCTTCAAAAATGTTTTTTTGTTTTTTGTCTTTAATTTCAGGTTCCTTTTAAAAGAGAAAAACATATTATAAACATGCTTATTGTTGTAACTTCCTGTTACATCACCATGGTTTATGGTCTGGTAAGATGTAATGCAGTTCAGAGTAATGCAGCATGACAGAATTTGTTTGAGGCAAATGAAGAGGGGAAAAATCAAGACAACAGATTACTCATGGCCAAGTATGTGCTTTAATGTTTGCATCTCCCATAAACCAGTTGTTTAGTATGGTTTGGAGTTTGTCTTTAAGTAGGTAAATGATATTCATCCTGTTGATGATAATCATAAACACCACTTCCCACCCAAAATAAAACCACAAGGGAAAAAAAAAAAAAGAAAACCCTTCAGACAATGATGGATGGCTTAATAATCTGACTATGCCAGTCTAATAGAAAATCATCTGAAAGTTGTACAGGGTGTTATTAATATTATAGTATCAGTGGATCCCAGTTAAAATTGGGTCCCCATGTGCATATAGAGCAAGAGACAGTTTTTGTTCTGAATAGTTTGCAGTTTAATTAGACAAGTCCGACGTAGTTTGGTGAGCAGGTGGTTGGTCTGCAAATATGTCAGTGATAACAGAATTCTGTTGTGATTTTGTAATATAAATATTTTGGTAAAGTTTGGTTGCAGTGGGTTTGTCTAAATAGAGAGAGGGAGGGTGATATGGAAGGAGACAAAGCTGGAGAAAGGTGAATAGGGGGAAGAAACACAAAGCACAGATCGAACGAGGCTGAGCTGAATAGATGGGAGGGTAAGAGTTGGTGCAAACAGCCAATCAGCAGAACGGGAAGAATACCCAGGGTAACAACTGTAAAAAGCAGTGGGCACTCGACAATGTGATTAGTGTCCAAAGGTCCATGCTACAGCTGCTTGTTTCTGGGCTCCTGTGGCTGAGTTTTTGGGATTGCTCCTCCCAGCAGTTCTTCTTGCTTTACAGTGATATTTGTATAAAACCCTCAGATAAAGAAGATGAAAAGTCCCTGATTTGTCTGTTTCCCAGGGCAGGAGGGAAAACAGCACACTGATCCACAGCCTAAATTCTCTCTTCCTCTGACATAATGGAAAGTAGCAGCAGTTCATATGTGGGGAGACCTGGAAGGACGATGGCTCTGCAGTTTTGTATATTTCCACAGCTTCATATTACCTTACCATATTTTCTTGCACGCTGCATGTCTCCAAATAAGGCATTCATTTCAGAAGGTAGAATGTAGGGAGAAAAAGATTTCTCCAGAGCTGCGGCCAACACTGTGACATAGAGGAGGGTTTGGATGCACATGGTCCTCCAGTGTCCAGGAAATGTGGGATCCTAGGAGATGGTCCGGATGAGACGGCAGGAACTTCCTGGTGTGGCAGGACGGCAACAAGGCCAGGCCTCAAATTCTTGCAAGGGCAGTAGCAAGACTGTTACTGAAAATAGTTCTTGATAGATGCTCCAGTAAATAATAAAATGTCGTTTCCAGCCACAAGCCTCATCAACATACAGCATGCAGTAAGTAGCTCACTTGCCATGAGTCAGGCCTACAAGGAAGATCTACAACGTCCCTTCCGACCCTACTTCTATATGATATGATTCTATATAAGCACAAGCTACTGTGTTCAGCCAATTCCTCAGTGTCTGTGAGAGAGCTAACACAGGGCACTGCCTCTTCTGCCTGCTGGGGCCACAGAGAAATGACAGCCATTACAGTACAGTGCCTGCATGCCTCTATTCCTTGCTGCTTCTATTTCAGTGAAGAAAAATAAACTTTTCCCTAATGTACGATAAACACCTTAATTTTGGAGGGCTGATTTTGGGAGAAGAGTTGCCTATGTTATGTGAGTAAATACAATATCCACTTTTCTGCATTCCGTTTTGTATCCTCTGTTCCTCATGGTCCTATGGGAATGTTTTGGACAGCTGGCATTAGTAAAGTCCTTGCAGGGTGACTCCTGGTGAAGCAGTACTGTCTGGGTGATCATTGGAGCCAACAGATTTTAAAGAATCCATAGTGAAAAGCTGCTTAAACTCAGTGAGTTTCTGTGGATCATTTGAAACACTGTTAAATGTGAAAGGGGGAGAAAATGTCCCTGCTTTCTCTACAAATTCTAGAGAGTAGCTATTTTAGGAGGCAGCAAGAAGTACACTACAGTAGTCCCTCACTTGAGCAGTTTAGTTTAAAAGGAAAAAAACAGGCATAAGTAAAAGTGTATCAATTAGCAAAGCTGGAAGATTTAGTTTAGTAGAGAAATTAGGTTCTGTAACAGTGTCCCAACAGGACTTCCGTGGACAAGCATCCTAACATCCTATATTTCTAAAATGGAGCTCATAAATTTATGAATGGATTGCTTCTGACAAGGAAGTCTCTTCCAATCCCATGTCCCTACCTTTTTTGGTATTATAATCATATTGCAATAGTGTCTGGAGGCCCCAACTGAGTTCTGTACAAACTGTAAGAAATATTTCCTGCCCCAGAGCTTACTATCTGGATGGGTAAGATAGAGGGCGTGTTGTTACCTGGCACTGTATTAATGGGGAACTGATCCATGATGAGATTAAATGATTTAACCCTGGTCACTCCATAAATCTGTTACAGCCATAATCAAACTCAAATTTTTGAGTGCAAGTTAAGTGCCTCAACTGTATCGATCATCTTTCCTCTTTACAGAGATCTAAATGATATTAAGAGATGGACTATAAAGGATAAAAAACATGATAATTATAATCAACTGTTTGGGATCTCTCCCGAAAGATCACTGGCATTTTACAAACACTATGTTCTATACTTTAACTGAATATACTGTTTATTGGATATCTTTTTAACTTTGGAAAAAGACAAAAATAAACACCGTAGCTTTAGGGAAAATATTGAACTATTAGCAGGAAGTTAAGCAGAAGTAATTTTTTAAAATATATTGTCTACTAAAGCTGATCATTCCTGATACACCTTGCAATAGGAACCTCTGTAGATACACTAAATGGATTTAATGATTCATGATTAATTTTGTGTGTGTATGGAGTATCATGATTTTTGGTGTCTATACTAACACAGAGCATTAACACAGTGTATGTATTCAGTCAAATTATTACAACTTCCTGGTTTTTATGCCTGGCATATGAACAGCAGCAGGAAATTATTGCTGAGGTTTGTGTCAATCATAGATATTACTAGAAAATCTAAATATTCAACTTAATCCCCATAGAAGCATGAAGTTGAAATTATGTTCCTGTAATCTACCTTTGATCAGGGAAGTGGTATCATAATAATGGTCACTGGGTACATCTACATGTGCAGTTGTTACTGCGCCGTCATTAGTACTTCCATACTGCACTGTGCATACGGCACATGGTTATTTTTAGCTGCTACGTAGTGATGCATGATACTGTGGGAGTGCATCACTACAGCAATGTAGCTGCAGTGCCATGGTTTTTGCCTGCAGATACTATGTTGCTGTAGCGCGTTGCTATGGCGACATAGCATCACGTGAAGACACACGTAGAGTATGCTAAAAAGGCCCTGATTAAAACAAATAAACAATCAAACAAACAAAAAACTAGCAAAATAGAGGAGAGAAGAATGTTTGAGCCTACCTCATTTATAAGGAAGTTTTATATTTCTTTTGGGCCAGAAGCTTCCATCAGTCCACCAGTCATTACTCAAGAAGTTCTACTTTAAAAGATTGTGTTGCCACTGACATTTGAAAACAGCATATATACAAATCTTTACTGAATCTGTGTACTGATATTTGATACAGTCTGCTACTATGCCATATGATTTCGAAAAAAATATGGCAAATAGTTTTATGCAATTAAGTTCTTGGTTATCTTAGCTCCTTCATATATAGCCTTCAAAATTTGGTATTTCAGTTAAAAAACAAAACAAAACAAGCCCAAGCTTATGTTTTTGTCATAGATGTAGATTCCTACCAAGACTAGGAAAGAAAACTGGCCACATCTACACAAGACGCTGACTATAAAGTTGTTACTATGTAGTCATTTAGTATTTGCATACCCAAGTACTAACTGGCGTTACTGTGCAGTAACGTTCCCATATGGATTCCTGGTGATGCTGACTGCACAGTAGCTTGTTACCACTGTGCAGTTATGTTGCATCATGGTCCGTGCCCTGTGACACTACTGTACAGTAGTAATGAGCTACTGTGTAGTAAGCGTTTTGTGTGGATGCAGCCACTGTAACTTTGGAATTAAGTGAAAACTGCAGAGACCATATATGTTTGTCAACATCTTATGAGAAGAAAATATGAAAGTAGTAATCTTCTAGAACAATACGTCTTTAAATCAACTATTATTCCAATGTCTTGAGTGGTTAGGTAAGACAATTTTCATAGTATAATTTCACTGTATCCTAAAGTATATGATGTCAAGAGAGTCTTTAGATACTCAAGCATAGTCATAGTTTCATAGTTATTAGGGTCAGAAGGGACCTATTAGATCACTGAGTCCAACCCCCTGCCCTGGACAGGAAAGAGCACTGGGGTCAGATGACCCTAGCCAGGTGTCTGTCCCATTTCCTTTTGAATATTTCCAAGGAAGGGGACAACACCACCTCCCTTGGAATCATATTACATATTTTGGCGACCCTCACTGTAAAGAACTTTTTCCTGATGTCCAGCTTGAATTTGCTCTCCCTTAACTTGTGTCCATTGTTTCTAGTTACCCTGACTGTCGCCCTGGTAACCATTGTATTCTCCACTTCCTGCTGACCCCCCCCGATGAGTCTGTAGGTGGCCACAAGATCACTTCTCAGCCTCCTCTTGTGGAGGCTAAAGAGGTTCAGGTCTCCCAATCGGCCCACATAGGGTTTTTTCTGTAGGCCTTTAACCATGCAGGTGGCCCTCCTCTGAGCCCTTTCCAGGTTGTCCACATCCCTCCTGAAGTGTGGCGACCAAAACTGGACACAGTACTCCAGCTGTCACCTGACCAATGCTGCATAGAGGGGACGTATCACCTCCCTAGACCTGTTTGTGATGCACCTACTTATGCAAGAAAGAGTGTGGTTAGCTTTACTTATTACCTCATCACATGGGTGACCCATGTTCATTTTGGAATCTGTTATGACTCCTAGGTCCCTTTCCGCAGTTGTGCTGCTTAGAGTGGTCTTAGGAGTGCTGATGATTCTTCCTCCCCAGGTGCAACACATGACACTTATCCTTGTTAAACTTCATCCTATTCTGTTCCGCCCACCTCCCCAGCCTGTCCAAATCCACTTGGATTTGCTCCCTGCCCTCTAGTGTGTTTACCTCCCCCCATAGTTTTTTGTCATCAGCAAACTTGGACAGGGTGCTTACTACTCCCTCATCCAAGTCACTAACGAAAATATTGAATAGTACTGGACCCAGGACAGAGCCTTGGGGGACTCTACTGCCTACATTTCTCCAGGTAGCAACTGACCTATCTACCACCACTCTTTGGGTGTGTTCCATAAGCCAATTTTCCATTCAGTGGACGGTAATAATCTACATTGCAGTTTTTCAGTTTATTTATAAGAATTGGGTGTGACACTGTGTCAAAGGCCTTTTTCAAGTCTAGGTAAACAACATCTACCTCTGTTTCCTCATCCAAGCACTTTGTGACCTGGTTGTAAAATGAAACTAGGTTGGTTAAGCAGGATCTGCCTGCTATGAAACCATGCTGATTGCCCCTTAGCATTACTTTACCTGCTGGTCCCCTGCTAATGTGTTCTTTAATTATTTTCTCAAACGTCTTGCTAAGAATAGAGGTGAGGCTGACTGGCCTATAGTTACCTGGTTCCTCCTTCCTCCTCTTCTTGAAAATAGGGACCACATTGGCCCTTTTCCAATCTCCTGGGACTTGTCCTGAGCACCACGAGTGCTCGAACAGTTGTGTCAGTAGGTCTGCTATGACTTCAGCTAATTCCCTAAGTACCCTGGGGTGAAGATCATCAGGGCCTGTTGACTTAAATACATTCAGCCCCTCCAGATGCCCCCTTATTATGTCTCCATGAACCACTGGTGGGTTGGTATCTATCCTGGGCTTGTCTAAAGTCCTAATGGGATGCATAGTCATCTGTATTTGTCTGAGTTCCATGAATACAAGGAGGGATTTTGGTTTTGTGATTTGGTCAAGGGTCTGTGAGACAAGTCTCTGGAGATCTATTGGCAAAGCTGTTCATTTGCAAGTCACTCATGGCTTTATTTTCAGAGGTTCTAAACATCTTCAACCCTTAACTAAAGTGAAATGTAGCTGTAAGTGCTTAGTTTCACAGCAAATCTGGTCATTAGAAATACATGTACTTCCTACTTAGTTCACACATCTGTAAAATACTAATAATAGTATTAATTTCAATGACATTTTAAAGGATTCATTTATTGTTTGTAAATACTTTGAGATCTTTAGAATTCGGCACATACTTTTTTTTTTTTTAAAGTAAAATATGACTCAGACTTATTTTAAAGGCTTTCCCATCTAAGGGCAGATTAGGCAAGTACTATTTGAACCAGAAATTAATATAGTAAGGACCTCCTACAATTTGGGAACTTTTGTAGGTGGTAAACCTGTGTTGTTTTGTCATGCTTTTGAGTCATCCCCCTTCCTTCTTTATTGATCATATTATACAGAAATTTAGCTCGGTTTATTGTAAAATACTTTTTTTTTGCACTCTCAATCCTATCATCTGGACTGCCTAAATAATTCTGCTATCATGGTGTCATGCTCATCTGAGTAGACTAAAATGTCGTCTATAAAATCTAACTTTATCTGGCCCTCGATATTTTTTCATTTTTATCTGTAAATACCTTTTGTGTAGCTGTTCAAGATTTCTAGGATATCAAAAACAGTATCTTCAGAATAATGTCAATATTATAAGATTTGAATAGGATTGAGCTTGCCAGAACCTGCCAGTTGTATCTACCACTTTGGGGATTAAACTTGAAATGACTTTGTCCTTTGCTATGGACATAGTCTCTTGGGGGCTGGGATGGTGCAGATGCTAAGGTCCACAGTTGACGACCTAGAGGTTGAAAGTTTGAGGCCACAGCAGAAGCGGTCATTGCACAGCCCTGTCAGATTCCAATAAATCTGTGAATTTTGCTAAATACCTTGTCACAAAGGCACAAAAAGAAAGGAAGGACATAATCTCTTGAGGCATGTGATAACATTCCTTGGACCCAATCTGTGGTCATACCACTTACTTTAAGTGGTATGATCATAAATTGCATTCTACTTGTGTACAGGTTTGCCAGGGTAAATTGGGGTAAGGAGAGGGATAGGGGGTAGGGGAAGGGTGGAGTCAGAGGGCTAAAAACAGTGTGGGGGGTGGGTAAGAGAAGCCCAACTTCATGACTGGGGTGAGTATTTGGGCTATCTAAGCCCTGGGACTGCACTCTGAATATGTACACACACTTGGTAGATCAGATTAACCTGTACTTCATCTATTTTAGTGCACCTCCTCAGGTGAACTAAGTTAGATTGAGCTGTCCATTTTTTGCATGATCTAAACTTCTTAAATGTATATATAGTTTTGCACATACCTTTAGGCACTATACATTGTATCCATGCATATTTTCTTAGGATATATGGAGAGCTGATATTTATTGTAATTGGAATTGAAAGAAAGAACAGGGTGTTGTTATGCCAATCTCCTGATGTTTTCTCTTAGCTGGTCTTTGCCACTACTTCCATTTTCTTCATGCTATTGGGGAGGAGAAGGATTCATTTGAGGAGTTAAGGTGAAGTCTCTTAAAACAATCTGTATTGGCCTTCCTCTGACCAGGCCACTTTTCTGAAACCCTCTTTGTTTCCTCTGTTTCACTTAGTTATAACACTTACAGTGGGGCAAAACATACTTATTATATATTTGACTGGACACAATGGGGATGAACATTTGAAAAACATAATTCTTGCTTCTGTAGCTAGTACATTTTCACTCAGGCAATTAATTTGACCTGCTGGACTGCTAAGTATTACAACTGGTTATTCTAGTTTGAGAAAGAAACTAGTCATTTTAAATATTTGAAGTTTTTACTTTGAGAAAGCAGGTTTCACTCATTGTTTATGGATGGCACATTACCTCTTTGATTCCTCCTCTACCTCTAGCACACCCCATATTTTTCTTGTTTTAATTGTAATTAATTCCTTATATATTCATCTTCTATGGCCCTCATGATTCTAGTGTTGCTCATTTCATACCTGTTGTCAGAGCCAACCCAAGGGGGTGCAGGGCCCAGGGCAAATCAGTCTGTGTGGGGCCCCCTTAACACTGTGCAGGGCCCATGGGACCCCTGCAAAGGCAGGCCATAGGCTGGGGTGGTCTCCATGCTTCTTCCGTGGGGTGGGGTGGAGCCGCCAGCACCAGGCATGCCCTGGGGGAGGGGTCATGGCCACTCTGCTCAGCTCCATGGGGCCCCTCAAAGAGCAGGGCCCAGGGTGGTTGCCCTGATTTGCCGTACCCTAGAGACAGCACTGCCTGTTGTACAACAGCACTCGCTGCCTGTTGTAATCCTTTCTATGTAAGCACTTTTATTTTCTTATGACTTGTCTGTTCCTTTAACAAAAGCTTTCCTTTAAGGAAAGGCAGTTTGCACTGCCTTTTCAAGAGTAAGCTGGAGGGTAACTAACTCTTTAGACATTTCTCTAGAAATTCTACTACCATATGCAGCAGTAACCTTGGGAGAGCTAGCACATTAAAACATAACATAACTGGTAAGCTGAGATGTCTTAAAACTGTTGGTTCTTTAGTAGTGGTTGCACAAATGGTTGCTCAACATGGGCAAATGAGATGTAAACTTTTTTTTCCTACTCATTTGCTTTCCATTGCCTAAATGAATGATCTGACTTGAACTTTATTGATTTCCATTTTGAGGTTTTCTGTAAAAAAACAAACAAACTGAGGCCACTGGTAGATGTTAAAAAGAAAGTGTGGTGGGATCGGATACTTGATTCCAACAATTGTGCTTCCTGCCATACATGCAAGACAGGAGGCACGACTGTGGGATCAAGTATCAGATCCCATTACATTGTATTGCTGGTGCAGAGGGTACCAAAAATTATGATCCCGGGCTTCCTCTGCACCAGAAATCTTTGTTCCTGTTTCTGAGAACCCCATCAGTTGATCCGAGCTCCTGGCCCTGGGGGTACACCATGCTCTACCCTAGGTGGGAGCCCCATCAGTGATTGGCTTTTCCAGCATGTGCTCCTGTGCTTGGAAGCCCCATCAACTGATAGGATCTCTCAGCTACAGAGGCACATCATGTAGTCCCATAGCTGGGAGCCCTGTCAGCTGCTCACAGTTCTCAGCTGTGGAGGCACACCACGTGCACTGATGAGAGCTCTCAACTGCTGGGGGCACCAGATGCTCCCATGGCAGAGAGCTTTGTCCTGATGAGCCGACCAATTCATCTGGGAGTCCTGATGAGCTGACCAATGGCCACTCATTCAGTTAAAGGCATGATAGGAACTAGCCACAAAGTTATTACATGTATTTTGTGTAATAACTTTGTTGCTTATTCCTGGTTTTATCATGCCATTAATTGAATGAAGGTGTGGCCGGGTCACTACTTAAGATGTCATTAACCAGTTTATCACATCTTAAGTGAAACATGTCAGGGGCCTGGCAAACATCCCTTCACTCATGTTATTTTGTAGAGTTCTCAGTCTGGAAGTCAAGTGGGTAAGTGAACTTCATTTTAGTATTTTACTTCATTATGAATATAGAGCTGTATGAAACCTGACTTGTTCATACTGTGCATGATTGAAAAAATTGTCTCCTTATGTGAAACTGCGAAAAGGAAGATAACCCATTAGGGAAATCCATGAACTTCCTTATTTCAGCTGGTTAGCCTCCCAGTTCTTTCCACTCTTGGCTTCTTTCCCAATAGTAAAATCCTGACCTAATTAAAGTCAATGGGAAACCTTCTACTGACTTCAAAGATTTCAGGTGCTTTATAATTATATTCAGCACGCCTCTTTTTACTCCACTGAGTTTTGGATTGTCCCAGTGGATTTCTTAGAACGGTGTTCAAGGAAAGTAACTTCTCTCATATCCAAAACAGAAAAAGGGTAAAAATCTTTTCCTGCTGTAGTTATATCTTTCACTAACTCATAATTTGGGAACACCTTATCTGATTTGGCACACCAAATATGTATGAGAAACTCCTCAAGCTCATCAGTGCTCCAGGAACTGCAGAGTTGGAAAACTGAGCATTCTTTTCCTAGTATGCGGTTGCAAGGCAGCTTCTGAGTATTTCTAGTAGGGCTGTGAGAAATGGCACCATTGCATTTCGACTTGTTTCAACATTTCAATGGAACAGTGTTTTGTTTCGAATTTCGTTTCAATTTCAAACCGCTGTTCCGTTTCATTTCGTCAAAACAGTTTTGCTGTTTCAATGCTGTTTTGACGTTTCACCCATAGGCTATAATGGGGAAGCTTGCAACAGCCTATAACTTTGTCATTTCTGGCCTGATTTAGATGAAAATTGCAGGAACAGTAGCCCCTTCTGAGGGCATGATGTCTGTCAAGTTTTAGGGAGGTAGATGCAGATGTTTTGTGAAAACTGCATCTCAAATCTTGAAAGCAAAACTCGCATCATGTGTATGTGTTAAGCCATGGCAGGGTCAAAACTGCAGGCTTTTTGCAGTTTGATAACTGCTGAGGCAACAAAGCTTGCCGAGCTTCAAGGAGATATGTGCAGGGGTTTAGGGGGAAACTGCACCTCAAGCTGCTGACAAGCAAAACTCGTGACTCACTGTGTGAGTTTTAAGGCACAGCAGGGTGAAAACTGCAGGTATGCTAGCCTCTGCTGAGGCCACTCAGCCTGCCAGCTGTCAAGGAGATCGGTGCAGGGGGAGTCTGGGTTCTGGGGCCCTGCACTTCTGGCCGCAGGCAGGCAAAACTTGTGACATGGGTGGGTGACACTCTGTGTGTGTGTGTGTGTGTGTGTGTGTACGCCTGTGTGTGTTAAGGTGCACCCTCACTCAGCTGACACCATGGCAGAAAGCAGGGCAGTTCAAACAATGCTGATTTTTATGCTGTTTTTCCATCCCTCCCCCAGAGCACTGGGATTGGAAGGGACCTCAGGGAAGGCTCACAGTCCGTGGCCAGCTACACAGTCAATATGAGAGCACCTCTTCCCCCTCCCTCTCCTTACTTTAGTTTGTTTCCCTTCAGGCAAGCCCAGCTTGAGCTTTGAAACTTGAAACATTTCAAAAATTTCAAAACTTTTTGACTTGCCTTGTTTCATTTCAAGGCTGTTTCAAAGCTCTCTGTTTTGATTTGATTTTACTTTTTTGAGCTCGAAACAAGTCGAAACAGTGTCAAAACGAAACTGCCGGCAAAATTGCGCACAGCCCTAATTTCTACTGTAAAGTGGTAATGTGTGTACAAATTCTGCCCTTGAACACACGCAGGTTTCACGAGAACATCTGAGGTAAGCTTTGCTCCACCTTTATAGAGTGGAAAAATAGATTTGGATAATACTACGTAAAGCCCTTAACAGGAAGCTGGGTGTGAGCCAATACCTGGAAATAGGAATTTGCTGCATGTTATCATTTGAAATGGGACATGAGAGCTCAGGAAGGTTATGCAAATGAATTGTGCACAACTTTAAAAAAATGCTTTTTATAATGGAGACATGGAGTGACAAATAAAAACAAAAAAAAAATAATTCCTGTGTCATGCTAAAGAATTCTAAAATTAAAACTTTTCAGAGTGGGTTTAGAAATGGCAAGTTTTGTGGTCCTTTTAACCTCAAGCATGACAGAGAAAACACATTATTGAAAACCACTAAAAAGTAAATGCTGCTCATGGCTAGTAACAGTTAAGGATTAAATCTTGTATTTATGCCTCTGACTTGCTAAGTTTGACTTCTCTGGTCCTTTCAACATTTCCTAGTCCATGTCTTTTTTCCAGAATTGTCCATCTGCTTGCCGGACTTAATTTTCCTCAGTGGTAGAACAACAGTAGGGAAAATTCTGCATAATATTTTGGGGAAATATTTCCTTTACTTTTTGTAATTAAATTATGTGCGTGTTTGAGACTAAAGTTAAACTGCACAGAAAAGGTTAACAAGTGAAGATAGGTTAAAAAATGTTTCAAATTAATTATTTGGTAGGAGTCATTTGCTCATCCTGACATTCAGCTTCGCTCTTCTGTCAAAGCCAAGTAATCAGGGTACGACCAAAAATAGCCTATGTTTGGTAATACCTCAGAATGAAAGAATCCCCACTGAATTCATCTTAATGCCACAAGGAATATCCCTGAAAAAGGGAGAATGATGGGTTTAGGCAGGGGTATAGGAGCCCCCCCAAAAGCTTTGCTGTCATCTCTTAACAAACTGCAAGTGATAGTAATGATTTCATAGATTTAATAAACAGTTCAAAGTATCTTAGAGGGCTTCTTGTATGGTGTATGTTTTTCATTGTTCTTTAATGAGTAAATGACCCGTTAATGTACATAAGAACATATCAGAAGCACATGGTAGTGAAGAAGCTTGGTGGTAGTAGATTTGATCAAAGATTTTCAATTCTGACCCCAAGTATTTGATGAAGAAGATTAACATGGAGACAATTTACCAAACAAATACAGCATTAAGAGCCAAGAGACAGTCTAAGGGAATTCAAGGCTCCAGCTTGCCCACATAAAGAATATCATTAAACATAAAGAAAACAAAGGCAGGATAAATGTCTAGGATGTGGAGTCCTGTGTAACACGGCTTCTGCTACTGATTGATTTTTTTATGCTATTTTTTA